>NW_005054297.1:5386900-5451467 GCF_000277835.1 Geospiza fortis | reverse complement strand
ACGGGAGAGGACGGGACGGGACGGGCGGCAGCTGCAGGTGCTGGGCCCCCCTCGGGCCGCCTGCATGGCCGGGGCACTCCTGTCGGGGTGCGGGGAGCAGCCGTCCCTCGGGGTCCTGCCCGGCTCCCCCGGGCCGCCAGGCGTGTCCCGGAACCCCTCCGATCCAGACCGCCTGGGCCGGACCCGGGAAAGGCAGAAGGTGAAAATAAGATGTTGTAGCTAAAGGGCAAAGCCTTGGACTTCGTTAAACTTGCCCTTATCGCACCGCCAGGGCAGACACCTGAGGAGAGCTGTCTGAAGTTCAGGTTCGGTGTGTACTACAGCACTCTCAAAACATGAACAAAACGAGAAAAGGAGTCTCAAATCTAATCTCACACAACTGAAGCCAGGAAAACTTAAGTCTTCACAAAGATTCAACCGTGATTTCATTGTGCTTAAAGTCTTTACCAAAAAAACCTACTTTTGCTTATGATGTTTCCATCAAGGCACTGAGTGGCAGTAATGTCTGTGCTTTGTCCTGCCCAAACCTGCAGTACTTTACAGCATTCCGTTTAGAGCTATTTAACGAGAATAACACAGCCTTTAAAGAACAAATTCAATCTACTATCTTAGATACACAGTACATGAGAAAATAAGGCAACACAGGTGCTAAAAGCTATATAAACATTAAATTTTCTATTAGCTATTGCAATTACCTAAGAAATAACAGAAGAGGGGTTGAAAGAGCCTTGAGAAAAGCCTTTGCCTGCTTTGTGGACCCTGCAGGAGACAGGAGCACGAATGGAGTTGTACAGGCTGCTTCTGTGGGTCAGCAAAATCTGGAAAGCTAACTGTGAAACCATTACAGTACTATTAAATGCAGCAGGAAACAATTTCTCTACTAATATAGTTGGCATGAAAACTCCATGCCAGTTTAAACATATTTTTATGGCAAAAAAATACCAAAACTTAAAAGTAATCATATAGCATATAAAGATTTGGAAAATGTGTCTAAAGCTAATGAACTCTAATTGAATTCTGAAGTCTGTGCATAGCGTTATCATTTCTGCTGGTGAATATAACAGCTTTTAAGACCAACAGTATCTGACCAGATCTTGTGCAAAGAGAACAATGAAAAGCCTGTATCTTAAGAAAGCTTGTTCAGTGTTGTTTAACTTTAGGGAGGGGAGCTGGAGCAGAGTAAATTTCCCAGATGGAAACAAAGAAACCAGCTGTTAATTTAATTAATTAGTTGATGTTATATTACAAGGAGAGAGGAATGCATAAAGGGCACACGAAAGAGGCAAGTTTCCTGGGCAAGTGTGAACTGTTTTAACTGGGAGTTAGTGAAGTCAAAAGACCCAGACTGCACAAGTACTGTAAAGAAAAGCTTATTCTGCATCAGAATAGCTGTGAGATGGGGACGCTCCAATAAAAAACCGATGTGGGCCTAAAATAATAAATGATCCTTACTAAAAGTCCTTTTTCAGTATTGGTTCATTCTCACCCCCATACTTTTAACAACAAGTCCGCAAGTCATTAAGCATGAAATGGATTGTTTTCAAGCAATGTCTGTGTTCTGGAGTTAGGGGGATGTCACTGCTGGTCAGGACACCATAGCAGGTCTCGTGGTGAGGAGCTTCTTAGCTGGAAATGCCTCATGATGCTGTGTCCCTTCATATCATGCTGAATCAGCTGCATGAACTCAGAATCAAGGAAAGGTTGCAGCCTAACCCCTTAATCCACAGAAACCTAAATAATTTGTGGTTTCAATATGAGGACCCAAATTCTAAAGAGTGCCCTGCAAGGCTTCATCACAGAACCAGAGAAAAATGTATGACCTTTAGAGTTCCTGTAGTCTAACTCCCTTACTCAACCCTGAGGAACAATCACTCATAACCAGATGCCAGTTTCATTTCAGAGTGGTCACCACTACTTTTTCAGTAGAGTGGTTCAGACTGCCATCCACCTCATCTACTTACCCAGTCCCTACTGGACTACAAAGATGCTGTGGATGTCACATCAAAAGACCCTTGCTGAAATCCGTATGTGCTGCTCTTATCACTTCAGTCATAGAGCCAACTCTCTCATGACCAAAGGCAGCTGTGTTGGTGGAACTGTGCTGGTTTTCTGAACTGACTCATCCTTTGTCATCCCAGAAACGGCTGCCAGAAACTTTTCCTTCATTATCTCTTCTGAGAGGGATACTTGGTAACGATGACTGCTCTGCAGTTTCCTGCACCTTGCTTTGATGATGGATGTGACATTTGCTTTTTTCCAAAAACTGGAAATCCCATCTGATTGTCACAGCCTTTAGAAGGTGATAGGAAGCAGCACAATGAAGTTACCTTCCTCAGCACCTTAGCAAGCAGCTCCTGTTCAGCCCTTAGGACTTGCAAACATGTAATTGCTAAATTTGCTCAAGTCTCCATCTCCAAACCTTGCCAAACTAGGCACAGGGCTCTGTGAACCCTAAGGGCTGACCTTGCTAGTAAATAACAAGGGAAAGAGGGCTTTGAGCATCTCAGCATTTTCACAGTTCTTTATCACTAGTGACCCACCCCATACATCAGCAGAGCTGTGTGGGTTTTGGGTGTGCTTGCTATTTAGGATGCTTTCTCTACCTCGGGATGTAGACAGTTGTAATAGAAGGGCTGGAATTTGTTGTGAATGGAGAATGGATGGTAATGTCTGGGCGTGGGGCTGCTGGATGAAGCACACAGCAGCAAATGAGTTCTCACTTCGGACTATGCTATTGGCATCCAAATTACCCAACCCAGCACATCTGTGTGCAGTTTTGCAAGACACTTCTCTTGTTCTGGAGAAAAAGAGCAATGAAAAAATCCTCATGACTTAGAGAGGTGAGACAGGATGGAGACACTGATCCCTATCAGCTGCTAAAGGCTACAAAGAGGCATATCCAAAACCTCTTCACTGTTGCCAGCCACGAGGAACCGAGACATGAGGAGAGCCTCAGAGTTCGTGTCACTTTTCTCTCCTGTGTAATTGCCGTGGATGCTGGACATGGGGCTCCGGAGCATGGGACACCCTGAGGGTGTGAGCAAAAGTTAAAGTTGCTTTGTTTCGAGATCTGCTCAAAGTACAACCACCTTCCCCAAAGAAGGTCTGGCACCGGCACATGCACATTGTTGACAGAATGTTGCAACAGCATTTCCCAAAAGTGCCTACGTTTATCTTTCTGCAAGGAGCAAACTGGTCTCGAAGCCTTAAGAGTTCAGCCATTTATGTTACTTTCTGTCACGAATCCTGATGAGTATTAATGGACTCCTACAGTCTTGGTCGAATTTTCTGAGTGTTCTTTGCTGTATGGATAACCTGAGAGGCTTTTATGTGAGCTCTGTCCCACATCCTTCCATTGATCTTCAGAGCAGAAAGCTTTTTTTTCCCTTTTATTAATGTGTATTAACTGCTTTGAGTTGCCTTTCCTGTTAGCAATTTTATCATTCACCTAGCCTTAATCACCACATTGATTTATCTGAACAGAAAAAGGGAGGAGAAATAATCTTCAGAGTTGTTCAATGCCAATAGTTCTTTCCAATATATACATTCAGCCAGCCCTACAATAACCCTGAAGCAGGTTTGAACAATAGAATAAAGGAAAAACAATATTTTTTTCTGCCCTTTAGTGCCATTTGCAGTCTCTCCAAACTAAAAGGTCTGAATGCTCTGGGTAGATGAGAAGACTGATGAGGAAAAATGAGCCAGACTAATAATAACAGATGAGAAAGAAACCTGGTGGGGAAACAGAAACAAAGCACGAACTTAGAAAAAATGCTACAAGGTCACCTTACAGGAAAGAAGGCTCAGAAATTAATACTTTTTTTTTTTTGTTAAAAAACAATGCAAGTACAAACTGGCAATAAGTTCAAATTCAGATAAGCAATTCAGATTATTTGTAAGTTGTCCAAGAAACATTTGATTCTATTAGTGCTGTGAAAAGAAACGTTCATTTTTGAATAGACTTGAGATTAAAATTCAAATATCTTCTCTTGATTAGAGAAGTTATTTATATCTGCACCCACGTTATAAAACTTTCTAGTTCTCAGATATCATGTGCTGATAAAATTCAAATGAAGGTGGAATTTTGTAAGATTTGTATTTGTCAGGATGAGAGGATTCGTTTAGGAACCCCTTCTTTGTTGTTTCTGGATTACTGAAGTTTATGTTGTGGGGAAGAAAACTTGTTAGTTCAAGAGGAAACTATACAAAGTATTTGAAGTGGTCCTGTATTTCCAGCTGTTAATGGACTAAGAAACTATGGGTCATAGTTGTTATCTCAGTCCAATAAGAAAATTGAACTCAGAGAATGGAGGTCAGTGAAACATCTTCCTTATCTGATGGGTGTATTAGCCCTTAGGATCTTATCAGTGACCACGAGTCTAGATATCCCTCAAAGGAGCAAATTACCTGGTAATAGGCTAAAATGCTGCAAAAATTACAAAATCTCTTTCAATAAGAAAGCAAGAGCAGTCATTAAGTGCAAAACAAGAGCTGCAGATCTGCAAAGAACTTTTTTATTAAGTTTCCTAGTTTGAGACTTTTTTTTCAATCAGCATTGTCACAGGCAGTGCAGAAGATTTTTTTTCTTTATCACCTATAGAGTAAAGACAAATATAAAAGAAGTCTTGGAACATGCAATGTTCAGCAAGTGTTCATTGCAGTTGATTCTTGAATTTGCATAGAAGCTTTGCTTATCCTTTTTTCAAGTTGTTGAGTTCTTTATGGGAACAGAGATGCCATTCCAGTTAGAAGATGTTGGCTAGGCAGAGTGTGGTTGGATTCCGTTTATTTCAAAAATAAACAAAGACTCAATCTGTTTACACAAGATCTGGAGGCACATCCGGAGATACCGAGTCTGAAGGAAAACAATGGCAGAATGAGGGAATAAAATATTTCAGGCAGCACTTGGATTTCTGGAATCTGTAGTAGGAGCCAAACAGTTGCCAGGACACAATCTTACTGGTGGTGCAGGAGCGGGGAGGGATCTTGCTATCTTGAATATTTTGGCTTGTCAGATTACAACAAAGTGATGAGTTGTTACATTTTTGACATCTAAAGACCATTTGGAGCAACACAAAAATGGTTGTGGAAATTAATTACCTTACAGATTTAAGTGATCAGAAATATGTTCAAAACTACCAAGGGACAGTCCTGGAGATCATGATATGACAAAGTTCATCATCTGATCTACTCAGAACATACATCTGGTTTTGCCAAAATTGATTGCCAGACTGTAAAAGTCCAGGCATCTTATTAAATTTTAACAAGACTTTGATTATGGTAATTTTGCATTCACAGTAAAATCATAATGGGTTCATTTGTAGTTTAAACTGTCTTTAAATGATCAGTGTAACCATTCCTGATGTTTAATGAACAGCAATATTAACACAACAAATCTATACATTAAAAATAAATTGCTGGCTTTTTCACTCTTCAAGCAATGTGAGAATTGAACAAATTTCAACACAGAAGTGAGAGCTATAGACATGACTGGCCAAAAAAGGCTATTTTAGAGGGAATGGAGAACAGAGCATTTTACCACCAAAGTAAAAAAACAAAATATCCCAGTATGTACATAATATTTCTTTCACTTTCCCTGAATCTCAGCAAATCCCTAAATCTGCCATTACCTAAGCAGAGACAGTCAGTGCTTTGTGTCTTCTTATTTCCTCCCTTCCTGCTAGACAGGAAACAAGGAAAAGCACAATCAGGAGGTGATAAGAGTCACTACTGCACATGGCTACCTTTTATTTTATAACAAGCATATTGACCAACTGCGTGAAAAAAAATAGAATAAAAATCACAATTAAAAAAATCATTTGGACAGAGTCATTCAGCACATTCTCATGAGTGCAGCAAGTATTGAAGAGTGCCTCCTGGGACATGTTTGAGTATGGTTTTGCTCAGAGAAAATAGTTCCGACTCACGTGTAACAGTAACTATCAGAATGGAGTCTGCTTATTCAGGCTGGTAGAGGCATTCTGGGGATCAGTTTTCATTTTCTCAGTGCCTGTAAAGTAACTGTTGCATTAAAAATAATGAGTAGTAACTTTCAGATTTTTTTTTGTCTAAATAAAGGCTTATTTCATAATATATAGAGCTGTTCTTTACCTGAATGAGCATGGTCAGAAAATGCTGTCAGATTAATTATTTACAATGGAAATAATTTGTCCCTTTAAGATAATATTTGGGATAAGAACAAAGACTATTTATGACCTTCTGAAGAAGCAAGAAGAAATTGGCAAAAGCTTTTACTTCAAGTGTGGTTTTGATACTTTTAGAAGCTGTTGATTGAAAAGTGGAATGAGAAATCACTCAATCAGAAGTCAGAACTTCAGTGAGTAGGAGATTATATTCTCATGATCTGTGACTAACAGAGAGCAATAAAAAGCCTACTGAACATGTGTATCATGTAAATACAATTCTATTGTCAGATGGCTTGTGGTAAATTGAAATGGCTGCTCTGATGTCACAGCAAGCAGGCTGTTTCCTGGAATTTCTGCAGGCAAGTTGCACATCCTGTAAACAGGAATTCTCTATATCTGGCATTGCACTGCCAGGTACTGTTAGTGACACAGACTGTAATAAATAAGATCGTTCTGCAGAGGCAGAGAAAGCTGGTCTCAAATTACCCAGAAAGTTGAAGGACACATGAAAACCACTGCTAAGAAAATCAAACAATAGATATTTTTTCTTTGCCTCAGTTTTTATATGTCTTGAGTTGGGTAACAGAGGGAAAGCATTGGAGAGTGCATCCTCAGTTATAAGGTCATTGGATACAGACCATCTTCCTACAGTCAGAACACAACCTTGGGCATTTGGTGTTATCACTTGCTACAAACAGCTGCACTTCTCACAAAAAAATTAAATTTTCAAAAAGAGTAAAATTTCATCCATTGCTTACATTTTCAGAAAGAGTACACATAGTTCATTTTTGTTCCTGCTTGCATTGCAGGTTGTGGTACTTGCAAGATTGTGTGCAATGTGCTAAGCTTCCTTGAGCATTAGAGTTGAACAAGTTTTCATGATATTCCTTGGATCTGGACTTTTTTTATTCCTTAATCTGCCTATTATGAAATTGTGACAGTTTTGGTTAGGGTGGGACAAAAAGGTTCTGTATTCAGTGAAGTTTTTCAGCTTTCTGATATGACTTATATAGGACAGGTCATATTTTTTATCTTCTACTTAATGAGTTCAAGCAGTTCTTTCTGAACTGTTCATAGTAGTTAATAAGAAATGCAGGGAAGGGCTCAACTAAAAGTCTAAATCAGAGACAGTCAACTCTTAACCCCTTTAGAATCAATAGGGAGTAATGGGAACTTCAGGTTGTTAATTTATTACTAAAATAAGCATCTAAGTTCTGAAGCTTTTCAAACATGGAGAGGAGAGGCAAATCAACTTTCAGGAAAAACAACGTGAGTATGTTCTGTGTTTTATCCATTAGGAAATGACCAACTAATGCTGCCCCTGATGCCTTTCTTTGTTTCCTGTTCTTGGGACACAGGAATCAAAATACCTTTTAGGCCTTACTGATATAACTAGAAAACAACCATAAAAGAAACTGCTCACTGCATGAAGGACTTGGAAAGCACATCCCGTAGCAATGGGTAAACTTTTCCTAATGTTTTAGCATCTGCTTTCATGTTTATGCTGTAGTAATTTCAGAGAATGTCTTCAGAAAAAAAATGACTAAAGGGAGACTCAGAAGAGTATTTGGCTCCTAAGATGTGCTCCCACTAGGATTACCTGTGCAGTATTCCCCTTCCCCTGGAATTAGTGTCTGTGATCACTCAATACTGAAAGTTTTGGTACTCACTTCAGAAGAGGTCTCTTCTACACAATCTTGATCTCTCTGTAATCTGTAAAAAGAGACAAGCTCAAGAAACAGTCACCTACATGATCCAAAAAAATGGGTTCATAGAATCACAGAATGGGTTGGGTTGGCAGGGGCCTTACAGGTCACCTTGTATGTTGCTAATGGCTTCTGAACTATAAAGGCTTGAGGCAGATGTGGCACCTATAGAGAGTTACTGGAGAGGGACTGCAATAAACCACAAACTATGGCAGTGGGTGTTGTTCCTTAAGGCAGGGTGGTTGCCTTGTCCCGAAAGTTTTAAGCTGAAAAGAACGAGTGGTGTACTTCTTAAATGCTACAAACTTCCCTTTTTAGATCTAACTGATCCCACAGCCTGAAAACTCACAGTGAAGTAAGTGGGCTAGTGAAAATTTAAAATCTATTACATTATGGAGGAAATAAAAAGCTTAAAGGCCTAATATAATCCTCGCTGTTATCTTAATAAAGCACTGAGTCTTGAAAGAACATTTCTGTTCCATAATAGCCCTGCCTTTGAATGGCCCGGTCCCACCAAAAGCAGAGCACACAGCACTGACCTGTTTGCATTGGAACAATTTCCTGGGCAGTATCAGTAACCATCTCTGTTTAAATGTCTGGACTGAAGTCAGGAGAGAGTAGTTTATCCTGCACTTGTCATTTAAAAATCTCACCATGGTGTTTTCTAAGAAGGAACAAAACTTCCATCTAGAGAAAACTGAAAAGATGGCTTACATTTGCATCAAGAACATACTCATTTCATTGGGTTGTGCCCAGTTTTCTGGAAGACCTACAGTAAATTCTACAAAAAGAGGACTAAAAAAGCCAGTTCAACTCAGAATATTTTTTATTAAACTGTTTGGAACTTGTGAACAAAAAATCTCTATCTATGAAGGGCTATTTCGTCTAAAACATTTTCATTGCATGTATTTGTACTGAAAAAGAAGGTGATATTTTCCCTTATAAAATAAAACAGACTGAACTGAGATTTTATAATAATGTTCAGAACTGCCTAGCAAGAAGAATAGTAGCCTTGAGTTGAAAACACAGAATAACTGTGAATTACAGATCAAGCTTTTAAACTAGGAAAATACCAATACATATAATAATGTAGAAACACAAAATTAATTATTCAATGAAAACAAAAAAATCTCATCTGAATGGGCAAAGATGGACCTTACACGTCAGAGAGACTCATGCTCTTTATATTCAAAAAACTCTCCACAGTTTCTTAAGAAAAAAAAAGAAAAAAAAAAGAAAAAAAATTACAAATCTCAGGGGCAGAATGTCATCATTTTGTAGAGACCAGGAAAATCTGACAAACTAGATAAAACTGTTCAGCTGCTAACATTATGAATTACTGTTGTACACACCACGTAAGATGATACTTGGCTTTTTCTTTGCCCAGCTTGCTAGGTTAACTTAAGCCTAATGCTAACCCTAATTCTCTGTCTTTTCTCTGGAAACAGTATTTTCACTTTGTCCTAATCTCATGTTCTAGAATCCCATGTAAAGATCTAGTGTATACAAAACAAAGAAGTTTATTTGTACAATCTACCACCTTGGCCCTTCCCTCATCCAAAGTCTAGTAGTAGGGATGAGACTTCTGGCAATGTTTTCCATTATTTGCTTGCAAGTTAGTGCCTAACACTCCTGTGTGTGTGATTTCTTCCAAAGCCAAGGTGGCCAAGGTCTTAAGACAGGTTTTTTCCAACTTTGAGTAAACACTTAGGTTATCATCCAGCCTGAGGAAATCTGCAGTTACTATAGTGCCTGCAACTTCCCTGCTTTTCTTTCACTGAAATCCTGGCAGGCAATGCAGCACTCCCTTTGTCCACAGAGCTCTCCAGTGTCTGCAGTTAGAATGGTCACCTAGGATGTTCAAAAAAACACCCTGGCATCACTTCCTGCGGTTTCTGGAGGACCACACTGACAGTGCAGTGATATATTCGGCTTTCTAAGATTGCAAACCTCTCTTTTGGTCTTTATTAACCTAGATTGTTGCAAAGCCAAACATCTACCACTTCCACTTTTTAATTGTGTGTTTTCAAGACTGAATATTGATTAGCTGCCTAAATAAATAATAGTTGTCCTAAACCAACTCTGCACTATAATCCTTACCCCATTTCCCTATTACCACCTAATGCAGGAATGGACTGATACCAAATTTAAAAGTTTTTCCGGGATTTCTTTGTAACACAACAGAAACATATTTCTCAGGGGAAGAGAACAACCCTAATCAGAAAGGTTCTTATTTTTCTCTAAGCTGTAAACTGTAATTCCCATAGACAGGAAATCCAGATTAGACAAAACTATGTAAGGCTATTTGTTGAAGATTGCAAAAAGAGAAGAGAGAAGATAAAGCTCTGGAACAGAAAAATCTAGTGGTACAAGTCTGAATTTCAAAATTTATACAAACATTTCAAAAAGACATTTTATCTTTTGTATGATTAACAAAACTTATTCAAGCTTTTAAAATAAGAAAAAAATAATTGTTGAATAAAGATGCAATATAAAGTCAGTAGAAGAAAGTGTACTTTGTTAAAAATACAAGTAGCAAATGATTGCTTTTTGTGTTGCAGAGGTCAGTTTACAGCATTTGAACACCTTTTTCCACTCACCCTTTATCACACCTTTTCCCTTTCTTTCAAGGATTGCTTTCCCCACAGTGGAAGTGCATTGGGCGAGGCAGAGGTGGCAGATGGCAGATGGGCTCTGCTGCCTCTGTATTAATGGAAATGAGGGGCATTAATGCTCCTAACACCCCTTTCCCATGTCTAGCTGAAATGCTTTCAGAAACTGAATCCAGTTAGAATACATTACAAACTACAATGAGACATCTAATTATGTCTTAAGGTCAGAAATGATGGAGAGAACTTCACCAGTAATGTGAGTGCTGCTAGCAACTGGAACTTCCTTCACAAGCTGTAACTATGCCAGTTTTCCACAGTTAGAACTTGATGTTAACATTAACGACCCACAATTGGGCTTCAAAGAAATGCTTGCTTTTGTAACCCAGATGCACTTGGAAAAAAAGGGAGAAAAGGGAAAATGTTGTGACACTAGACTTATTATAAAAAAAATTAGATAAGAAATAGTACTGAACACATAGAAAATTAAATATTATTGCTTTTTATACTTTCTGCTGATCAACTATTTATAATTAGCCTTATTAGGGTATAACTATCCTAAATAGAGCTTTTCAGAAAAAAAAAACCAAACTCATAGAATGTAACACTCAGAGATGTTTCTTGAATAAAATGAACAATCAGATACCCACTAAAACATATTATGTGAATAAAACATAATATTTTGCCATTGACTATCAGATTTCAACTTGTCTCTTAGCAACATGATACAGACTTTTTTGTTTAAAGCAAAGCACAGAAATTGGTCACATGCTTTGTCTTGCACAAATTGTGTCTTTAACTCTTTTTTTAAATATTCCATTTATTTTGGTCATAATTCCAAAAGAAACAATTTGTTCAAACTGTTCAGCCAAATACAATGTCATTTGGCAAAGCACTGTGGTCCTCCATAAAGCCAATTCTCTAGAAATAATTGTTTGCACATATCAGTACTCCAACACCTACAACAGGCTGATTTTGAAATCTGGGCACACAGAGGCCCCTCTGCAACTTTCTTCAGAGAACTTCAAGTTCACTTCCTGTAACCAGCAATGTCTGACAAGACACAGAATCAGGTGAACCTCCCTGGGCTTAAACAAAGACTCAAAATAATTGCCAAAAAAGCAGTATTTCTCCTTTTGTATTAATTTTAAGGCTGATCCCTGGTTATTGTTTAGCACAGTCAGATGGCAGTACCACTGTTTATGTGTTGCAGTCTTACAAAGCATGGTGATGAACCCAAGACAAACATCTTGTCCTAACCACAGACTCATTCTGTCCCCCTTAATAACTGGGGACTTGTGCTGCACTGTGTCCTCCACAGAAAAGACAAGTATCCCGAGATGCTTCTCCAAAGCATAATTGGCCACTAATGCCATAATTTGGTAGGTATACTATTAATTGTCTAATTTAAAAAATACTAAGTTGAGACATTTTCACACTGCTTTAAAGCAGAGCACAACTGTCAAAGTGCTGGATCAAAACGATCTTCTCTGCATTAACAATTTTGTTAAGGTACTGAAAAAGCTAAGCATAGTGTACAGGAAAAAAAGAATCTTTCAGTGATTTCAAATAGCAGCACATAATCTCTAGGTTCTAGAGATCTTGGTTTATTCTGTGGTTATTTGCTGCAATAAGTGGTTCAGATCACAGATGTACAGCCCCTCACTACACCTGTGACCTTGTGCTAAAAGCCTGAAACCTCCAGAAGGGTACTTTCTGCCGTCTGTACTGATTACTAAAGCTGTGAATAAACCCAAGTGCTGGAGTTGTCCTTCAGCACTTCTGAAAGTACTCACAAAAATGATACCTACTGTCATTGCTATGGCTGCTGTTGGGGGAATTATTCCCAGGGGCTGTTTCTCCTGCAATGCTGCCCAGTCCAACAGGAAGGCTGGCAAATGCCCCCGTGCCCTCACGTCGCCCTGGCCCTGGCACTGCTGCACTCCCTGCCCAGCAGCTGAGCTTCCCGGGGCTGCAGGAAACCTGCTGCAGCTGGCTGGGCAGCACAAATACCTGCTGCAGCTCATTGCCCTTTCTGTGTGGGCTGTGGGGATGGAAGCTGCTGGTCCAGCCCAAGCAAGCTGCCAGGCAGGGTCAGAAACAGCCTGGAGGGGAGGAGGAAAAGGAAGCGCCCAGCAGCTCCCACTGCCCCAGCTGCATCCGTCCCCTCCCTCCCCCATTTCCTCACATAAAATACTGGACAGAATATTTTACTGATTTGTTAAAATATGTTGAAAGGCTCTTCCCCTTCCTCACTAAAGATACAGCACTTCAGTTTTGCAATTTCAGTATCTTTTATAAAAGGCTTATTTTATTGTTAATTAACAGCTCATTGTATTGCTATGCCCAAACTGATGTTTATACAGCAATTCTGTTTCAAGGAATCCCTTCAGTCTTGTTGGAAGCATTTTATAAAATTCATTAGAAGATAGTAAAATTGGTGCAAGCTTCAGCATATTTTTTTTTCTCTTTTCTGGCAACAAGTAGAAATGTGTCTTAAACTGGAGACTCCTTGCAGCCTTTTCCCTTTACTGGGATATCTAACTGTTTCACAGTCTTTATAGTCTCATCATTTCTCATAATAAAATTTGTTACTATGACAAAAAAAATCCACTAAAAATTATAAACCGTTCTAGTTATCCAGTTGTTCCATAACCCAGCCATCAAGATTTGAGCTTCAACATATTTTGGAAGTACTGAAGGAAGATAACTTGGGTACATTTTTAGACAAGCCTATTTACTTTTGCATTTTTTACAACAGTCTATTTGACATTACAAGAAACCCTTGACAGCCCATAGCCAGAATCCAAAGGTTAGCAGCAAAATATTTGATCATTATCTATAAATATGAAGACAACTGGTTCTTGTACTGAAATGTCTGTTTATATTGATTTCAGATAGGGAGGAATGGACCAAAACAATTTGACTAAATTGAGCCACTGGACATTAAGCTGAGCCTGTTTAAAACAATGTAATTATCAAGTTAGATATGATTCTGCAATCACATCTGGCCATTACTTAAAACAGCAAAAATGAAAAAAGTGTTTTAGGAATTTGGAAGTCAAATGACAGACTTCAGATGTCAAGAAGTTTGAACTGATCTATAAAGTTAAAGAATTAAAACTTCAATAATTTATACTACCTATGTATACAAGAGAAGTATCTAGCTGCAAGACAGAAACCAGATATTTTATTAATATTAATAAATATTACATCTTTAATATTAAATTAAATTAGTATTATTTAAGCAAAGGAGATTAAAAATACAAGCATCAGCCAGAATCTGAAACAGAGTATTTTGCTGTAACTGAGTAACTGAGAGGAACACAAAAACAACAGCACTTCAGTAAAAACAACATTTTAAAATAGATTTAAAAAATATATAAAAATCTAACAGTATAGTTGAAGCTTAAGGTGAGGATTAGTTCGGTTTTTAATCTCGTCCTAATCTCATTTTAAGGCACTTACGCTCAGTATTCCTGTATACAAGAAGGTGTGTTGGCACCCCCATGGGCTCCAGGGCACAAGGTTCCTTTCCAGGCATCAGGAGAGACATTGGTGCAGGTCAGGCACAGTTTAAGTGCCCCACTGGGGAAGATGGAGGGGATGCAGGGGAGATGGGAGTAAGAACAGACCATATTCTGTTAGTCACAGAACTGCTTGTTCAAACAAGAATCCAACAGTCTCTGTCTCTGCCTACTTATAGCATTTCCAAATTTATTGAAAATTAAAAAGAAAACTAAAAAGAAGAGTATCTTCTCTTATCTATCTTAAAGAGAAGATACTGCTCAAAAATCCTAATCTGGAAAAAGTTAAGGTTCTGTTCAGATTCTGCACTGTGTATGAGCACAAAGCAAAGGGAATTAGAGGGTCAGCAGGCCTGTAGGGAATCTCCCTTGCTATTTAGTAAATACTTTTAATTCTTTGTAACGCCACGGTAATCTTGTAATGCCCTTATTGAGCCACAATCCTTGTGACTGCTTTGTAACATTATAATTTCTAAACTTCTACCCAATTTACGGATTTTAGAAACTGCAAAATACTGCATTTTAGATATAGATCTGAAGATGAAATAAGATCTTGTGGTTTATACACAAACTGAATATCCAGAAATGCAAACAGAAATTCAAGAGGGGAGAGACTGCTCACCTTGACTGCTCCTTGAGGAATCTACTCTAATCTTTAGCAAATCACTTAATCTTTCTATGCCTTCATTTCTCATATATAAAACAGGGTAATACTTGCTGTAAAGGATAAAAGCTATCATGTCTTTTTAAAAACCAAGTGTCACAGAAAAACCTCTAGTTAAACAGTTAAAACAACTTCCTGTAAATATTAAAGAAAACATCAATTTTCTGTTACCCACAGCAAAATTTCCCCAAATATTCTCACACATTATATCTGCTAAGCAGTTTGATTCTTTATATAGGAAGTGATACCACCAAGTCCACAACTTAACCTCTTTTTAAATTAGCCTTATAAATTTACTAGTTCAGTAAGTTTCTATTACATTATCATGACAGAGACAAGAAGATTCACAGACAAAGAGCTCATACCCCTACCTGGGACTACAGCTTAGATCACCTGTCAAATTTTGAGCAAGGTATGAAGGATTCATGTTTCACTGACTTACATTCAGTATGGCAAATAACGGCAACTACCTGTACATAAGCATGTACATGTTCATAAAACAGACAAAGACAAAAGTCCTATTGCAAATGCAGTAACTACATAATCCATTACCATATTTTGGCTTAGAGCCTTTTTCAGGTGTTGAGATACACTCAATCAAATCAATTATTGATTCCAACTTTGGTATTAAACAAATCAAACAAATTTTGTGAGGAAGACCTCACAAAAAGGTATGAGAGCTAGCATATGATGCCAGCCTGACTGCAGTGACAATCCATCACACATCAGTATGGGCAGGGCTCTTGCACTGAAGCCTGAGCTGTTGAATCACAGAGGCTGGAAAACTGTCAAAGGCGCAGCACTGCCCTCCCAGAGAGGGTGTGGGGCACAGCAAAAGGACTCTTGGCATCGTTCTCAGGGTAATATTTTGTCTCATGCCAAGACCAGCTCCAACAAGTTCTGAAGGAAGCTGTGCTCAGGCCTTCTCTGCAGGGGAACACATTTTGTGCCTTTGATCTGTGGAGGAGTTCAGCAGATGCCTGAGATAGCTCTATACCTAACCAAAGATGAATGAGGAATGTGTGACTACATCTCTGTGTATGAAAAGAATAAACAGGAGCAGTCAACATGAGAAAGAACACGGAGAAAATTTCTGTGAAAAGAATAAATAGGATAGGGATAGCAAAACTGATGTATGATCCCATCTTTTCCTCAGAAAACAAGAAAAAATAATCTTGCAAGTATCTTTATTTTCTCACTTGACAGTATTGGAGATGATATCCTCTAAGCTGTGAGCCTGAAAAAGTAATTTCATATGAAAAGAATAGGAGCTTTTACAACTCTGACAATAACATCACAAAACCCAGATCACTAATTACATTTACTTTATTTAATTTAGTATTACATGCATTTTAGACAGTGATTCATATTATTTACTTGCACAAGTAGTCATTCTCAATGTACAAGTAATAACCATTGTTTTTACAGTGGAATTCATTAGCATGCACTTCACACAATCGTGTGCAAAGTTATTTTTTCCAGTTAGAAAATATTAAGGTAATTATTTCTAAATTGATTTTATACACGGAGTTTCATTTTGGTTTTATGCAGACATTGCATAGTTGATGCTTAGCTTCTCCAGAAAGACTGGGATGTGGCACCACTATTGTTGAAACAGATCAAGTGACAGTAGCAAACAAGAAGATTTGAAGAAGAGGCATAACTTTCAGGGTTGAAAGGTCAGCAAGTACAGCCTAGGATGAAAATCAAAAAGGCTTGTTAAATATGACATTTGAATCAAATTTCCTTAAAGCAAGTAAAGAAGTCAGGAAAATATTCAAATACTGACTACAATACTGCCAATAATCAGATGTGGACATGGCTAGAAACAAATTATACTGGTTTATATTAGTACCATATGGCATAATTTTTCATTCTAACATTTCAAAGAAAAAACAGGTTTACCCATGTATAGTACCCAAGTAATTTTATTTTAGCCTTTAGCCTTACTTCAAATATACACTGCATCATGGGTGAATAAGGAGTCTAACATTTCAACTGGTTTCTAAAAATAATTGGGAATTAAGAATCCTTATCCTGTGGCTTGGCTAGTACTTGTGAACTAAGTCCAATGTAATGCCTCAAATAATCAATGTCTTCTCATGAAAGTATGTTTAAAAAAAAGCCAAAGAAAGTGATCACAAACTCTCCAAATATGGAAAAAATCCATCACTGTATAAAAAAAAAAAAATTAACAGGTGACTATATATAGTAATAATCTTCATGCTAATAATTTCATTTTCTTAATTCCTATGGCAGTACACACAGTGAAATTTCAGATTCACACTGACAAAGTAATCTTGTAAAATTTTTGTAATTTGTAGAACAGAAGCAACTAAAATGTACTGAGGAAAAGGGTACAAACCTCTGCAATATTTGAAAAACAATATATCCCACTAACAGAGATTATATATTTAAAAAAAAAACTTAACTGTAAAAAATAATTTTATAACACTGCATTTTTATAGCGAACATGCTTTATTTCCTTTTACTCCAGAAAAGCAGCATTACATACTGAATGCTCACAATTTCCTTATTTTTTATCTAAGGTAAGAATTTAGGCAGAAAGATTTGCACTATGCATCATGTGCCATGTGAAGCTTAAGTTACTCCTACTGGCAAAGCATCAGAAACTATTTCAATCTCCTCTAAGTGAAACTTATCCTTACTTCAGCTGCAGCCAGTGATGTCACCTCCATCAGGTTGACTGCTCGGAAAGCAAACACAGCAGCTGCCAGGACTGAAAGAAAATGTCCAATATTTAGGTTTCTGACCTGATAAGTAGTGGTTAGAATTAATCTTGATATAAAATACCAGTTCTCACTTAGTTTAATTATTTTGATGTACAACAGGTGACTGTGTTTGAGTGTCTTTGACCACTCTTTTAAACAGACAGGAAAAACACAACATTCTTTCAGGAAAGTCTGAGTGAAAATGCCTGAGTTTAAGATTAATAGCTTTTAATTAAAAGGGACAAGCTGTCTTACATGTACAAATGAAACCAAAACATTTTCTCTTCTACTCACCTACTTTGTATTTAAAAACTGACTCAACTGAAGATATAGGTTTTCTTTAAAACATCCATCTTAAACCTTCCTAAACATGAGGGCAGTATTTAGCTATAAAACTTTCAAAAGCATCTTAAAAGATGCCACTTCAAGGAAGAAATCCAGCAAAATCAGGGGGACTCTCAATTCCTTTAAGTACTGTAGAGGTAGTTGTTATAGGTAAAAGTTAAGTTAAATTAGGGCATATAGTTCAATTATATTGTATTAATTATGTTATATTAATTGTATTATGTTAAAGGCGGCGGGGGGGCTTATTAGAATGCGCTAAGAGAAGGGTGCAGGATTTGGTGGAACAGTGGTTTGGTGGGGCAAGGCGAAGTCGAAGAGGGATTGGACGGAAGACCTGACCAATCATTTGAAGCCCTGCAGAAACAATTGGTCCAGAATGAACGGCGTTAAAGACCAATGAGAAGCCTGGAAATGGACCAATCATCATGCGTATCCAAAATGGACCAATCCTGGACTCAAAGGGGGCTACAAATGGGGGAAATTCGGTTGGGTTGGCGTTCTTCTTCTTTTTGGATACTGGTTTGTGTTTGGGAAGAACCCAGTGCACTTGGGGTTAGCGCACTGTTTTGGTTTTTGGCTCGCTGTGTGGGTGCCTGGGCTTATCCTGCGTACTCCGTTCCTTGTAGCTATTTTAATAAACGAGAACCTCTTTCTCTGGAGAAAGTTTGGCCTCGTTCATATTCATAACAGTAGCTGCCATAAATAACATGAATCTTGTACTTTGTGAAAGATGATCAATTCATTTACCACTACCACTGAAGCTGGGAGAACATCCTGTGTGCTGTTCAGAGAGCACTTAGCATTTTTTGAGTATTGCCATTAAAAAAATACCTGACATATTTTTTATTAAAGATGCAGTACTCATTCAATTCCATTTTTCTAGATGATATATGCTTTGACATGTATGTAACCTGCTGTCTGCAGGTTGTCAAAGAGTAACTATTCTCATCACAAAATACATTGAAGCTAATGAGTATTTGCCTTACATTCACACAGACTTCACATGTTTTGTAAAAATAATTCTATTACCAGCAAGAATTTCTAGAGAATTGTATCCCAGGATTCTGTCCCATAGAAGCAAGAGCTGGTCTGTGGCTAAATAACCAGAAAACGCTCGTACCATCCATTTAAATGAAATTCGTAGCCTGCAAACAAGTGACAAACAATGGTTATTATATTTCTGCCTCCCATAATGACCAGATTGTCTATAATCTGAAAATATTTCATTATCTCTCTGCATTTCTCTTCTCTTCCAGGAAGAATAAGCATTGTCTCTTGCTGCAATAATAATCAATATTTTAATTTGCAATGGCCATCATAAAATTATTTAGCATCTCATTTGATAAAGTACTAATATCATTCTCATAATCATTCTGATCAAACAATCACATTAGAGTGATCTTCAGCTATTATCATCCTCAATGTTTCATCATTTCTGCTATTATGCTATTAAGATGGATACCAATTAAGACAAAATGGTTTTCAGGTTCTGTTGTGCCTGGCGCCATGAATTCATTATTGAATGACTCTTGCTCTCTTGCCTCTTCCAGTACCTTTTGCTGCAACTAACACATCTCTGTGTCTTCTATCCCCTAAGAAATACATCACTTAGTTCCATCAGATACAACATGAATTACTGAAACTTACCTGAATAATGCAGCATAGAGCATTTCTCACAGAGCAATTCTCTCTCTTTCACAGAGCATACAGAAGAAATGCACAAAGCACAGATATGAAGGTTAGACAAAGCACTCCATCTGACTCTCAAGGAAAAAAGGAGCACTGATGGTTATACTTTTGGGTAATTTCCTATAGATCTTCAATTAAAACACTACAGAACAGCATTTTCAGAATATTTGTAACAAGTCAGAAAGAAGTACTTACGGCTGAGCTCCGATTTCTCGGAGGTGATAGAAGAGCTGGGGCAGATGGGTTTGTAGAAGAGTCTCAAAAAGCAAACACAATGATACAATGCCCTAAAGAAACAAGATCATATCATGAATACTAACACTCATTCTGTCAAATATGGAAAACAGTAGCAGCATGTAAATGTGCATGAATTTTTAATTCAAGCAATAAAACACTATTAATGATACAGTATTCAACTCAAGTGAGAAAGGCACAAGCAATTCTAACACCTTGTCACTAAAGCCTTGCTCCTGAAATTCCATGTATGTATTAGCAACTAATATGTTCTGATAGTCCTTTACAAGTCTGAGTTACTTATGGTGTTTG
Source organism: Geospiza fortis (assembly GCF_000277835.1). Taxonomy (NCBI): domain Eukaryota; kingdom Metazoa; phylum Chordata; class Aves; order Passeriformes; family Thraupidae; genus Geospiza; species Geospiza fortis. Next base: position 5,431,503 of record NW_005054297.1, on the reverse strand, counting down.
TATGTCAGGGTTGAGGTACTTAATGGGTTATTATAATGTAACCTACTTGAAATATTTCCACTTTGGTGAAACAGATCTCAGTTGCACTAAAAAATAAAGGATGTGAGAAAAAGTATCTCTCCGATAAGTAAAACTAAACAGCAATAGGGAAAACTACAAAAATAGTTAAACATAAACACATTTTTAAAATTGTTTCCAAAATTACCATGGAAATGAATAGATTCTTGTTTGACCCCTTTCTCTGGTATTAAAGATGGAAAGCACGATACATAGCCTTGAAATGGTATACCAAGGATAGGATTTTCCTTTAACCAGGAAATATTTTCAAAAAGCAATGTAAATCTTCAGCACTTTTTGAAGGAAAAAATAAATATCTACTCTGTTTTATTCTTCACAAATAGAAGACAAGCCAATTTTTACAACTGTTGTATATTCAAGACAGCTGATCCTGGTCACGAACAGACAAATTATTTAAACTCATCCGGTAGTACTAAAAAGCACATAGTGTCATACCAAGATTCTTCAGTTAAAGAAACAGACACTAAATTGGTATAACAGAAACAATATCTCTATACATATATTTTAGTCCGTTACTCCAGACAATATTTTGGAGTCCATTTACATATTTTTAATGAAGGTGAATTTGTGTGACTCTTTGAACTGAAGAATCTACTGGATTAAAAAACTTGACCCTTATAAAAGACCCCATACCCTCATAAAATGAGAACTTACTATTTTAATAAGGTACATGATAGCAAAGACTAACACTGACATAGCAAACAACAATATCCACACTGGAATTACCTAATAACTTTTCCAAGCTTGCCTGAAATATTTTAGTATATTTAAAAGGATACATTTCAATCACACAGAAAACCATGCTACTATATATTATTGCTCTGTAGCAAACAGAATATCAAGTGAGTGGATTTAATTCCTAATGAACTTACAGAGGGATGAGAAGAGATGGAATGGAGTCTGAAGAAAAAACGCACATACATCTCACGGAATATCTGATACAATTTGGAAGGTTCATGGTACAGAAAACAAAGTGGAGCAACTGAAAGGATAAAATAATTATAATTGACTCAACACTGTAAACTGCTAAAAGAGTTCAATGATTAAGTGCATGAAGTATGAGGAAAAGCCAGGTAATTTATAGTACCACAATTTACAAAAACAGTACTAACCCAATTATTGAGAAAGAAGTATTCCATCACAGTCTATCATTTAATGTAAAAAGTCAAAAAAGGGAGTATGATACATTCTACATATTATTCTTACATATTTCAATAAGCTAAACCAATTAGAACCTGCTTACTACAGTGCTGGCTTCTGAACCATAAGAAATATGCTGTAAGGATAGCACCCCTAAGGTGCAAGTTTTTGATTAAACCGTCTCTAACTTTCAGTGCGCCATGGGGCCAGTGACCAGCTCCGAACTGATGCCCTATTTGTAAGACTGCTTGAAGACAGATATTGTGAAAATGAAAACATTACAAGAACAGCTTTTGGTCACTACAATAACATCACTAAGTATGACAAACTCATAGAGACATGTTTATTTCTTGCAAGATCTGTAAACCATGGACATTTGGTAGTTTACTTTTAGAAGTCTTCTAGCAGACCTGATTCAAAATAATAATTGATTACATTTGTAAAACAGCAGCTCTGAAACTTTGCTTGTTTTGTACAAGTCTAGTGTATAGATAAAACATAAAATCTGTTATATGTATGTGCTGCTCAAACATAACCATCATTCCTTGGGACTGACAGTCCATACACTCAATGCATTCTCACAGGCAGCTGTCATACCCTTTCATGAACAGCCTTTTGATCTGTCCAGTCATCATGCTGACTGGTTCACTTTATAGGCTTAATCATTTTAGCTGACAGTTTACATTTTAACACACTTATAGTTTCTATATCTACATTCACCTTCCCCTCCATTTTATTTACACTAAGCTAGGGATATGGATATATTTATCTGCATATGTATGTACACATACACACAGAGATATATGTACATTTCTTAATATATATACAGATATATGCACGTGTGAATTTATTTTCTTATCTAAGTATTAGAGAATGTGCCTTAATAACAAAAATGGTGTCTATGTATGAGAGGTAGGGTGCTAAGGTAGGGTGAGATGTTCACAGAAACCTGTATTTCCATAGGGGCCAGAAAAGCAAAGGGTGTTACCCGTGCTCATGTTTTTAATGCTTGAAGATGGAGGTGGAAAACTTGTCAGTGTGCACATGTACATAAAGGCCTGGGGGGTAACAGAACAGCCTCTGACAGCTGGCACCCTGACAGTGAATGCATGCAAACAGGAAAAAGGGTATAGGATTTTCGTAAGGACCCAGACACTTCCTCACATAGCAGCACAGCATGGAATACAGCAGATGCTCTGCTTGGTCCCAGCCACTGTGGCCAGTCTTGAGCTACATTACCATGTTTCTCCTGCCTTACTTTTCACCCTTCCTCCTCCTCAGAGCCAGCATATTCTGAGCCTGTGCAAAGAGCGAGGACAGGAGGGAGGGAGGAAAACTCACACCTCTGTTTGAGAGACACTGTTCCCAAGGGCAGAGTCAAATCCAAACATTTTGAAAAGCAGTTCACACAGAACGAGTGAACGTCTCTAAGTGAGTCCCTAAGGAAGAGTTTGTATCTTAAGTGCTCATTACTCCAAAGACTCTGGATTCCCTACTCAGGTTCAAATTTGCATTTAATATTTCAATTCCATTAATTTAATGATTGTGTCTGATCATTAAACTTCATTATTAGCAAAACATAGCATTTTAAGTATAATCTGAAAATCTGCTTGCTCTGTGATGCAACGAACATCTTTGATAAACCAAAAGAAAAAACTGAAAAGCCAAAACATCTAATCTCACATCTGCAATAGCTGCAATATGTCTGTAACCCCAGATTTTTCTGCTTTTTTTCCTAAAAATCTTGTTGATATTTGTGCTTTCCTCTATGCAGTATATTAGCAAGCATTATTTTATGTCATGGTCTTTTAACACCTCTTGTAGGTAAATGTAGAGAGCAACAGGCCTTTCAGATTATTTATGTTTTTAAGAACTTTTTTCATGGGTAACTTGGTCTACCCAGAAGTGAAACACAAGGAAAGAGCACTTTGTTGGTAAACTTTATTCCTCTATTCATACACATTAAGATGTGTAGCTTAGCTCAGCTATTAGCTCTCAAAGAAGGAATTCTCACATGGCAGCAAGCTGTAATACGAGTAAATAAAACAGCCCGAAATTTTAAAAATTATATTCAACAATCTTCATACACAAAAAACGATAAAAGCACGTACACAAGTTTAAAAGTAGCAGAAAAGTATATACAGCTTTAAACTTCAACATGAGGAAAAGCAATCCTGAGGTTTTAGCTTATGAGAGTCACACTTACCATACATAGAAAAGCCATGAAAAGGAATTACACCTGCAAAACAAAAATATTTCTTTTTTTTGTTCTTTAATAATCCTCTTTATGCATGCAAACAATATTATTCCTCCTCGCATTATCAAATTGTATTCTGCCTACATCAGGAATAAAGTATTTCCTTGTTATTGCACCTGCACAGATCTCCATCTTGTACATACCTAAGTACAGTATCACCTATGTCAGTACAACCAATGACATGCTTAAACACAAGCTATAATTCCTAGACAGTCAAGTAAAGCTCAGTTTCCATGAAGTTGATACACAGAGGCTTTGCTGATATCAGAACCTAAATTCAGATAAATGACAACCCATAAATGTCATGCACTGACAAGAATGGAATAGGAAAAAAGGGAGGCCAAGACCTCTAGTAATTCATGTAGTACTCAGATAGAACATTCACGGTACTTGACAGTTGTAGCATGACAGAGCTTGCTCCTCCTTCCCAGCTGATCTTAGCTCCCATTCACTAGATTTTATATAAGACTGCTAAGAGGTGGCTGCTTTGGCAAAGATCATAAGAACAATGCTTCATGGCTACAAAGCTGCAGGAATTGCAGAGGCAAACACAGAAAAAAGTGAAACAAAAGAACGCGCTGCAACTGACTACACTGAAATACAGAAGACATAAAAGACAAGGCCAGAGACACAGATTTAAGATTGGTGACGTAAGGCCTTGAAAGCAAGAGGAAAGAGCTTGAAATACAAATGGAGGGAAAGGATTCAATAAGGGATTGAAATGGTCAAGGTAAGAGCTGAAGAAAACAACTTTAATAACTGAAGTTATAACAACAGCAATGATATTAAAATTACATAGATCTGTTTTGTCAACACACATTTTGAAAGGAGAAGACTTTAGGGTGTGGTTTGTTAAGTACTGAAAAGCTGGGAGGTCAGCCAGTTTCAGCATTTATCATTCAAATCCTCTAAGTGCTGATACAAGACTGAATACAAGCTGCTGTATCACAAGTTGTTTTCCTTCTCCTCCCCACACATGAACACAAACTCTGTTTGTGATCACTAACACCAGGCTGAATGTGGGTTTGGAGTAGCTGCCATCCAGCTTACTCCTTTAATGAATTTCACAGAGTAATAGCCAAACATAACTTGTAATAGAAAAAGAAAATATCGTGTATTTGAGGAAAAAAAAATCCTTCCAAACTACCACTAGAGGAGGCAATAGTATAATTCATACCATTTGGAGGATAGAAAACAGCATATTCTTCCATTCCGAGTTTTCCTGTGAAGCATCAAATCACAAAGAAAATGTCATTAAGCTGTAAAAATGTATAAAGATTTAAACAATTTAAATTAAAAAGTAGATTTTAAGTTACAATTACAAAAATCATAACTAATTACATTATTGACCATCTGTCATTGTCTAAAGTGTGGCAAGCAATGCAATGGGACAGGTACAATGTCAGATACAGAACTGAAATGCAGCACCAATAAAGAAAAATGACAAACAAAAAAGAAGAGGAAAATTTCAGCAATGCTGTTCCATTGAGATTCTATCTGGGTGTGTCTTAGGAGCTCCAAAGGTGTTTGCTGCAGACCTGGAAGACAGTGAAGCTCTAGGAGGGAATAAGGGCAGACTGACCTAGGGACAGGAAAGGTCTTCAAACAGATACAACCACAGATAAAAAATATTTAAGGCATCATTAGGTCTGCAACAGAGGAAGATGGATGTTCTGATGTAACAAACAAATATTTAAGTAATCCGCTGGATACAAAAGAATTAAGTGAAGAAAATCACTGATCATATAACTTTTTTAACTTCCCTGCAAAATTAACACATTATATTATTAAACTTTATTTAACTATAGAAATTAATAATCCAAAATCCATTAATAAAATTTAACAATTTATTTAGAAATATAAACGTTTTATTAAACATAATTACAACTAATTAAAACTTGCAATTATTTTAGTTCTAAAATGAGAACATTCAACTAAAAATTTAATTAATTACATGAAAATTTATAGAATATTCTGTATAGAATATTCTGTGTACTCTTTAGCACATGGAACTTTTGTCAGGTTCAATGGAATCTGGACCTTGATATTTTCCTATAGCATAAACTGACTAAAATGAAATAAAAATTAACTTGCAAAATTCCTGCCTACTACCCCATGAAAACAAAATCCAGTATTTTCCAATTATACAAATGAGTTGTTTCATTAAACTAAAAATTATTTTCTCCTTTTCCTTTCAACAGTTTGCTTGTTGTGCAGCCAAGAATTATAATCTGGGAAGATGCGTATTTTTAGCATAAAGTACATCTCTTGGAAAATCAGCTAAAAATAGGACATACAAGCCTTTAGGATTTGCACTGCACAGATTTAGGTATCAGCAACATCATTCCCCAGGATTTGTCTAGGAATATGCAGGATGTTCTCCATTGCTGTGTTTCTGGGCTGCCACAGTTCTGTGTCTGAAGTGAGACCTGGGATCTCACTGCTATTTTGCTCTCAGGTGAGCCCTTTGTTTATTTCAGGGAGTTGGTAAAGAAAACTCCATCATTCAGTGGAAGACAGTAAAAAAAGCAGTAAAAAAGAAATTAAAAGATTGGAAAACAAACATTACTTATAGCGACTTAAGAGGCAGCAAGATGAAAACTCTCAGCAGAGGTCCGGTGCAAAAAAAGTACTTTGGCTAAATACACAGGCACCAGGAACAAGGAAATCAATGGGGATGTAGAAGATGAAGGTGTATAGGAAAAAATGTGATTGGATTACTGAATGACTCAAGAAGGAAGGCAAAATTAGGAACCTCTAGGTAAAATCAAGGCAGGTGAGGTTCTAAGACGCATGGAAACATCCAGAAGAATGGCATGAGAAGCTGGCAGAGAAGGCAAGTGGACTGAAACAAGAAATCTAAAGATTGTTAAGAAAAATAATGAGACCTCAAGTCAAAGAACATCCAAAAATAAGCTTATACTCTGGAAGATACCATGCTTTTTTAAAAAAATCAGTGCTAAATATGCTTGGTAATGCTCTACTTTCCCACACTATTGAACAGAGCCCACAGTTCTTTAGCAACATGTTCTGCTCCTGTCTACAAATATTTGCAAAATTCACTGCTTTGCAAAGACAACATTTTATAACAACTTCCAGTTGCTGAATTTATTGGAGTTGCAGAGGACAATATTGTCTATTTAAATGTCTAGCTCTAATGAAGACAGGCATTGTCATGATTTTACCATATTGTCATAGTTGTGTTTCATTTCTCCTGGTAAAACACTGCAGAACTATATACAGGAAACTGGAGTAAAAGAATAACAGTGCAATCTGCAATCAGCTTCTAAACTGTCATAATAGAATCTATGCAGAAGTCAGCTGGATACATTTTTATTAACATTCTTTAAAGGGTAGTGTACTAGGTGTAATGAACACAAAGCAAATTCACATACTTTATTAGTGCATCAGCCAACAAAAATCTACATGATCTTTTTAAAAACAACTGTTTTTACCTTGTATGTATGACTTGGGTGGGGTAGCACTACTGTAAGTAAAGTGCTCCAGTACAGATGTATCTCGGGAAAAACACAGCAGCACCTGCAGAAAAGAAAGTCAGCTGATTAGCCAGATCAAAGCAATGTCAAACAAATTTAATGTCTCAATTAGCACCTATTACATGCTATTTAAGAGAGCCAATAAGGTTGAAAGCTCTTCACCACCTTAGTTTGTTTTCCTGCTCAAATTTCCAGGCTCACTTTGAACTTGCTATAATTTTACATTCACATTCATTTGTTATCAGTTTTATATCCACATTCTTCAACCCTCCTCCTTCCCCCTTAGCAGGTGTTCATCCCCTTCTGCTACAACATTAGTGACTGTATGTGTACCTGGCTGCTTTTACAGCTTTTAGACCCTTTTTCAACTCAGTTACTATGACCTGGGGATGTTCTAGTAAGTGAAGAACTTACATTTGCTTTCATTACCAGGACGTTTACAAAATGTTTGCATGCAATTCAGCTCTTCTAAAAAACAGATCATAATGCTCCACCTTGTATCCTAAAGATCAGAAATGCACACTGTATACTCTAAAGTATATCTGGGTTTTATTGTTTACATAAATGAAAAAAACTGTATCCACAGCAACTGAGTATAAAATTAAGCAGTAAAAGCATTCATAGAAAAAAAAAACACAATAAAGAATCTCATCCTATCTGGAGTTGTAAAAATGGTAGTAATTAGTACTGTACTTAAAAATCTTCATGTTTTCACGCACTGAAAGGCTGCACTATGAAGAATGTCCCACAAGAGGGCAGACGTAAGGCAGACTTCGACTCACTGCTGACTTCTGTACACCTGAATCCCTCTCTGTTGGGGTTTAAGCCCAGCTGGAAACCAAGCATCACTGACACACTCACTCAACTCCCTCCCTCTCTCTCTCCATCCCGGTGGAATGGGGAGGAAAATCAAAGTAAAACTTGTAGGCTGAGATAAGAACAGTTTAGAAAGAGAATAATGGCAAATGATAAAAATAATGATAATAAAAGACTAATGCCAGACCCTTCCCAAACCCAGATTGCCCACCCAATTCTGGGTTACTCCCCCCAGTTTCTATACTGGGCATGACATTCTGTGATGTGGAATACTCTTTCATCACTCCTGGCTATGATCCCTTCCAGTTTCTTTTGTGTACCTCCTCACTGGCAGAGCATGAGACAAGGAAAAAGTCCTTAGGATAAACACAACTTAGCAATACCCAAAAATATCAGTGTGTTATCAACACCATTCTCATTCCCAATCCAAAACACAGCACTGTAACAGCTACTGAGAAGAAATAAACTCTACCCTAGCTGAACCCAGGACACTGCTCTTGAAGATTTTAAGAGTTTATTTTAACTGTAGTCAAGGTGTAAAAGGAGGAAATGTTTCAGTACATAATTTATTGTGAATAAAAATGAATTAATTTTCCCTTCCACTAATTGGTGCAAATATCTTCCACATATCAGCATTTGTCAAAAGGAAACAAGCAAAATGACACACCTGACTATTACTGATTTTTTTTATGGAAAGAAGGTTATATTTTGAGACTTCTTTCTTTTTTGAACCTCAAAACTATTTCTCAAATACAAACATCTTTTAAAAATGAATAATACCTTCTTTATCTCAAACAGTTTAAGCTAAATATTATTTTTCTGCAATACACAATCATGTTAATAGCTGCCAAAATATCACTGACAATAACAATGCACAGGCAAATGTAATTCTATGTGTATGTTAACTGAGGTGAACAAAAGAGAAACTAATCTGAACAGGACATAAACTATGTTTTCTCACAGGGGAAAGAATGTAACCTTCATTTGAGGCCCTCTTTTTTAGGAATACATTGTCCAGTACCAGTATCTGGAAGTCTTTAAATGAAGACTCTGCATCTTTATAAGTGATAGGCTCTAGCTCAAATCTAAGTTATGACTATACCCAAAAAACTCTAGGCAAGGTTATTTGCACGTATTCATTCTGCAGGACATAAGACTAAACTATTCAAATTGAACTTCTGGTCTGAAATAAAGAATTTACAAATCTACTAATCCATGTGTTATTTTCCTCATTAACAAAATGATAGTGCTAAAGAAAACAATGGCCCTTTTCAAATACAGAAATTTTAACCAAAATATTGGATATTCATAATCCAACTGAAAAGAAAACCACTGAATTAAAATCATTGAGGGAAAGAAAAAAAAATCCGAAGTCAAAGCTTTTATCAAAAAGAAATTACTTTATTAAAAGTACCTGTATTTTATTTCAATAGTTATGAAGAAGTAATAAAAATAAGTAAACTTTGGGAAAAAGAAAGCAAAGATATTAAAAGAATTAAATTATGTCATTTCACAGTGTTTTTCCTGAAAACAGTTGTATGATACTGAAGAGGTACCAATAATGCAACAAAATATCCTCATCATTATTTTAAGCCCAGATTTTCTCATTTTGATGGACATTTCATCTGTTCCACAACACACAAAGGACACACTCTACTCAATGACTTGGAAAACTTAAGAGGCAGTAACTAGTCATGAAAAAAAGCCATAAACCCAGAGCAAACCCAGAATTAATGTATCTGGTTTAAACTAACATTTTCATTATCTATCTTATTTAGCCAATATTTAATTCCATTTATCATATTAATAAATAATATCCCATATCACAGTGACTCATACTACAAAATTTTTCCAGTGGCTATAGAACAAAATAATTTGGCAGTAAAGCATTTGCAAATTAGGTTGGAAGAGGAAATTATCAAGGAAAATTGATAACTTTTTTCTAGAACAGCATCTGAGGAATACCACAAAATAGCAATCAAAACTAGAGCAACAAATAATTAGAAGTTTGAGATATTTTCTGCTTCAAAGCCCTGCAGTAAACTAGCCACATAATTTTTCAGAGATTTTTGGTGAGTCTTCTTCAAACTACTAAAGATAGTTTAGTCTTTTTAATGATTTTCATTCTGCAGCTACTCTTTTAGTCAGTAGAGATATAAAAAAAGGAAAACATTCAACTGGGTTATATATTGAGAATGATGAGCAAAATCTATTTCTGATTGTCTTAAAACAAAAAATTATATCATATACTAGTTCAAAGTTCTGCATAGTTTATAACCCCCTGTCTACTGCAAGTGTCAGTTAATGACTAAATAATGCCACAGTAGTCTACATAACGAATGAAAAAGAAATAGGAATCAGATTTTCACATCCCAAGATGAAGACACAGTATTAACAATAATGAAGATCATCTTTGACCATTAAATCAAGAAAAATTCTTACATGTAAATATTTAGTGAACAATTATCAATGTTTGAGTTGACATTATTCAGACAGTTTGCAAATTTCACAAAATCACAGAATAACTAGGTTGGAAAAGACCTTCAAGATCATAGAGTCCAACCCAGCCCTAACACCTCAACTAAACCATGGCACCAAGTGCCACATCCAGTCATCTTATTGATTCTGCTCATCCATCCAACCATTCCAAGTCTCTCTGCAGAGCCCTCCTACCCTCCAACACATCGACACACACTCCCAGTCATCTGCAGATTTACTGATGAAAGACTCAATCCCCTCATCCATGTCATCAATAAAGACATTGAACAGAACTGGCCCCAGCACAGACCCCTGAGGGACACCACTGGTGATTGGCTGCCAGCTGGATGCAGCACTGTTCAACACCACTTTCTGGGCCCGGCCATCCAGCCAGTTCCTAGCCCAGCACAGAGTGCTCCTGTCCAAGCCACGGGCTGCCAGCTTTTCCAGGAGTGTGCTGTGGGAGACAGCATCAAAGGCCTTGCTGAAGTCCAAATAAACAACATCCACAGCCTTTCCTGCATCCACCACGTGGGTCACCAGGTCATAAAAGGACATCAGGTTGGTCAAACTCGACCTACCTCTCCAAAACCCGTGCTGGCTGGGTCTGATATCCTGGCCATCCTGTAAGTGCTGTGTGATGACACTCAGTATAAACTGTTCCATAACCATACCTGGTAGAGAGGTCAGGCTAACTGGCCTACAATTATCAGGATCCTCCTTCCCACCCTTTTTGTGAATGGGCGTCATGTTAGCCAGCTTCCAGCCATTTAGACCTTCACCAATCAGCCAGGACTGTTGGTAAATGATGGAGAGTGGCTTTGCAAGCTTGTCTGCCATCTCCCTCATTACCCTGGGGTAGATCCCATCTGGTCCCATAAATGTTCTCCACACACTCTAAACATTTCCTGGACTGCCTCTTTTCTGCTGTATTAAGTTCCCAGCAGATGTCTGGTAGGTTAAAGTCACCTACAAGAACAAGGGCTGGTGATCCTGAAACACTCTCCTTATAGCTGCTGCTTATAGAATAAGGTGTCCACCTCTTCCTCCTGGTTGGTTGGATGATAACAGACTCCCAGTAGGATGTCAGCCTTGTTGGCCCTCCCCTTAATTCTCCCCCATAGGGACTCAACTTCATCATCATTAGTTTCAATACCCATGGTGTCAAAAGCCTCCCTAATATAAAGGACCACCTCTCCACCTCTTCTCCCTTTCCTGTCTCTTCTGAAGAGCTCGTAACCATCCAGTGCAGTACTCCAGTTATGTGACTCGTCCCACCACGTTTCCATGCTGGTGACTACATCATAGCTTTGCTGCTGTACCATGGCTTCTAGATCTTCCTATTTGTTACCCATGCTGTGTGCTTTAGTGTACGTGCACCTCAGCTGGGCTACTGATTTCACTCCTATCTCAGGCTTACCACCCTTGGGCCTGCTTCCAGAGAGCCCAGCTGCATCCCCTTCCCCCTTCAAACCTAGTTTAAAGCACTCTCAATGAGTTCCACCAATTCATGAGCTAAAATCCTTCTGCCCTTAACAGAGAGATGGGGCCCATCCAGTTCCAGCAGGCCAGGTGCCAAAAAAGTTGCCCCATGATCAAAGAACCCAAAATTCTGCCAATGACACCAACCCTTGAGCCACTTGTTGATAATGTGGGCTCTCCTATTCCTTTCATCGTTTTTCTCTGCCACCAAAGGGACTGAGAAGACCACTACCTGCTCTCCTGCCCCATCAACCACTTGACCCAGTGCCCTAAAGTCCCTTTTAATTGCCCTGATGCTCCTCTTTTCAATCTCATCACTGCCAGCCTGGAGTATCAGCAGTGGGTAATAATCAGAGGGCTGAACCAGACCAGGGAGTCTCCAAGTAAAATCCTGTACCCAGGCCCCAGGGAGGCAACAGACCTCCCTGCGGGATGGGTGTGGTCGATATATGGGGCCCTCTGCTCCCTCAGAAGGGAGGCACCTACAATGACCACCCTGATTTTCTTTTGATGTCAGTTGTGGTGATCCATCTGACAGATGAAGCATAACTGGGAGGCTCACTGGGCAGCTCATTTTCTTCTATGTCATCTGGCCAACCCCCTTGATTCAGGGCCTCATACCTATTCTGAAGTAAGCACCTGGGTAGGTGATGAGGGTTGAGAGGAAATTTTAATTCTGAAACAAGTGCAGATACAGATCTTGATATTGTGTCTATTTTAAAATGAAAATGTCATAATTTCATGAGGTTATAGTTTTAACTACTAATGTTTAAATGCTGAATTATAAGCAGATGTGCTTGAAAAAATAGTATGCTTAAACAATACTGCATATTTTTATATCTATATGGATTAAGCAGCATTAAGGACAGTATCTTGCCTAGTTAAATTACTAGCAGTTTTATGTATTCCCATCAAAGAAGAAATTATTTCATTTCACATAGCTCTAAACAAAAAATTAAGCAAGTCTAACATAACAGATATGACTAACGAAATCAAAAGCACTGCAGAAATGTTAAGTTTGCTGCATGACAGTTATGTTGACAGTGCAATCAACTACACATTAGGAAATACATAGATGTAATCTCCTTCTAATTATGGGCACCCGATAGGCACCAACAAAGATAATTCTTTATAAATTAGCTGGATTCTTGATTCCTAGAAACACTTTAGTGATGGGAGCAATCCTACAAGTAACCGTACCTGTCACTACCTTATTTAGAATCAATGTCTTTAATTTAAAAATATGTCAATATGCTTATTGCAATAGGTCACCATAAAGCAAGAGGATATTTTAAATGGAACCCTGAATATACTTCTCATGACTTAGTTTTTCTGTATACACAACAACTTTTAATTGTTGGGGGTTATTTACTGCAAAGCTGGAAAGGGGAAAAATATGGCTGACTTTGTATTTTCCAGCTTAGTGCACTGGAAAGACATTGTGTATGGCCCTTCATAGCAGGAGTTGTAGAAGCTTCCCCGGCTTAATCTGTTTAAATGTCCAAGATTGCTATGCAGAAGAGAAAGTATACACAGTGAACAGATGTATCTGCCCCACTGTACTCTGCCTTACAAAGGCAGTTCTCTCTCCAAGGATGATACAATCCCACAGAAATATACCTCCTAGGTTTTCTAACCAAAAAATAGTTACATACCTGATATAAATAATCCTCAAATACAAAATAGTAGTCATCGTTGCTTGCTGTCAGCTTTACATCCTGTAATAAAAAAATACAAGACTTTGAAGCTAAAAGACCTTTCTTCAGACTCCCATGGAGGCTAAACTTAACATGGTGATAGAAGACACTGTTTCACTTTCATTCAAAGAACTATAGCTAAGCTTAGACTCCACATTTTAAAATTAAAAAATGCTGTATTAACTTGATGATTAAGTATTCAGAGTTGAAACTTGAAATGGAAGTAGTCATACCCTGTAGGTTCTTTCTCACAAACCCAGTTACTCATTCAAATGACGATATTCCTTTATGACTTAACAGTTAACTCAAATGTCTTACACAAGAGACAACACTGGCACAAGGAATAAGTTCATAATAATAAGTTCACACTAATGATTTTTACACTTCTCAAAACCAAACCATCTAGTATTTTCTTTGTTAAAAAAACCAACAACAAGATACAAGTGTGATAAGCACATAAATTACTCACTGTTTAGTGAATTACTTACTTTGTAAATCAGGCTGTCCACTAAAAGGTTGTGTTGAATCACATTTGACTTAAGCTGTTCATAATACAAGACGTCCTAAAATTAAGAATATTACCATCATCTGTCTGAGACATGACCTGAATTTATATTTAAAGTAAAAAAATTAATTTTTTTTAATTAAAAAAATTTAAAAATTAAAAAAAAGCAATTAAAAAAAAAGAAGGATGCGTTCAACCGAAAAAAGCACTGCATGTTTATGAAGCATCTACCATGGTTTGTGTCCAAAAATGTGTTACATTTCTTATGTTATTTAAAAATTTTTCAGTTATAAAACAAAAATCTTACCATTTTCATCTGATTCAACATTTCTTCTTTGTCTGCCGAATTTTCATGTAACATTGATTTGTAAAATTTTTCTCTCTCAAAAACATGTTGCATTTTTATATAGACTGCAGCTTTTCTGAAAATTATAGGTGGTATAAAAATACCATACCTCCAAATATACTTATCTTTCCAAACTGAAATTAAGTACATTTCAGGATTGCAGTGAGCAGCCTTCTTGACCTTACAGAGCCACATCCCAAAACATTCACATTGTATCCACTTGAGAGCATAAGGGAGCTCTGAAAGGAGCTCGTGGGCAAGAGAGAGCAGTATCTTTCAGCAGAACCCAGCAAAGCTACTTTAAGCAGTATCTGGACATTCACTTTTTCTGAAATAAAGGTTTGGATTACTCAGCAACCTCTGGGTCAGCACAGTCCACCTGTGTCCTGTCACGAAATCCCTGGCACTAGAGCTACACTCACTGATGAACTACTGGCAGGTCATGACCCATTTTTAGTCACCCTTGCCATGTGATTGCACTTGCCTCTCAATCTACCCAGGACAAAACAAATACCTAATCAGATTACATAAAGAGAAAACAGACAGAAGAGTTAAAGGAAGACCCTTCCTGTGAATTCTTGAAGAAGGTCCAAAGCTTACTCTCCTTTTGCCAGAGATCTGTGAAATCTACTTGTAAAGTACATCCTTCTGCAGCCAAAGATTATGACAGTCTGTTACTGTAACTGGGTTTTCTGCTGTTTGAATGGTACAGTGGGGACTTTGGCTACTGATCCTAATCTCAAAAACCTTCTGATAAGGCAGAGATACATAATGTCCCATTATGACATTCCTACATTCCCCACAGAACTGCAGAAATACTGTGATTTATCTTGGCGTCCACGAGTATTTACCTAATTTTTTTTGCTGACATAGAAAACATTTAGAAGTAGTTTTGCTATATACAAGATGAGTTTTACTAAACACTTTTACTTACTACCTCACCTATTTATTAAGTTTTTAAACTTTGGAAACTACATTCAATAATACCTATAGCAAAGTAAAGCAATACTGATTTTTCCATGCTGGAATTTTCAGCATTAAGATTTTCCACCTATTAATTCAAAAAAGGGGGAAGAAAAAGCCTATCAGATAATGAACAAACTTCTTTCCTAAGCACTGTTTCAGCAGCATGCAGAGACTAAACAATTCTGTAACACTATGAATAGAAGGAAAAAAAATTAAACAGATTCTCAGTAAGTGTGTGCCATCCATTTCGTGCAATGAGACACACATCCCACAGGAAATAACTGTGATTCTCTGATTCAAGATCATATGATTAAAATATATATACAGCAAATTGGACTGTTTACACAGACAACATTAACTGTGACACCATTCACCTTCAAATGTTTGTCTTTGCAATCCTAAAAAGGTTCTTTTAACACAGTTTCTCCAAAGTGTACCATTACAAATGAAAACTGAGAAACAATTCATTGTCAGGCAATGTGTTTATACATTTCTAAATAATCCTGCATACAGAGCTCACAGTTTATCATTTTTATTATTACAATGCTAGATTGTTAGTATCATTCCTTGCTTGGCTGTGTATTAGCTTTATACAGAGGCTGAGCTTTACTGAATAAAATTGTCCAAACAACAATATTGGATGCTAGCACACACAGTGCTGCCCATACCAAACCCTCATAATGTTTCACATCAAAGAAAGGAAATTCACATTTCATGTGATTTAGATTCATACAGCTATAAATGTAATAGAACCTAAATTGCAAATCAGAAATATTACAGCAAGGAATGTCTGCAGACAACTCAGCTCCAGCAGAGAAACTATTCACAAGAAAAGAAGTATTAGATAAATCCATAAAGCCTATATGAAATTCAGCAGATCATAAAGCAGCTACATGTATACGGACACTGCTTTGCTATACTTCACAAAAAAGAAAGCCATGTATTCATTCTATGCAAAAAGAACATCTCTTGGCAGTAGTCACAGCTTACTTCTGTGTAAGAAACATTAGTTAATGCAATGCTTAAACTGAACCATGGCTATTCAACTTATAACACAGCTGTGGTAATCCACGTGCTGTTCTATCTGATCCATGGACAGCTTGCTAGGACTCATTCAGAGAATTGATCTTTTAAATGAATGTACTCAAAGTTCATAAAACAACTTTAACTTAGAAGCCAGGATAAAAAATTCTATGCAAAAATAGTCTTGGAAAAGAATACAGAAGATTATGACAGCTGTTACATTAGGAGAACAGTTTCAGTTTTGCATGAAGAAAAACATTTACATGCACTTTACCTCACAGCTTAAATTGTTTTCTTCAACATAGTGTATCTTGTTCCAACTTAACAACCTCTGTTTTCTATGAGGACTGAGGGTCCATTTTGTATTTCACTGTTTTTCAATCCTTTATTTCAACTATCTCAAAGGAGTAGACTAATTTCCCAGTCTGCATCACTTTATCTGCCCTTACCACTTTGTCTCAATGTTATCATTACCACTTTCTAGCCACTCACCCTCATCTTTCTAGACTTCCTTCAGCATCCTCACAAAGTACTGTCTCACCACTAATTCCTTGCACACAATCTACTCAGTTCAGTCTCAAGGCTCTGGATCTGGCAGAATGTCTCTTAAATGAAAACTTCTACTGCACTCAATCTCAGAATAAGGTATGTGTTTAAAATAGTTTCTTTTTCATCTACAGCTGACAAGTATCATTTGCAAAGTGTGTAAAAAATTATCACAAGGTAAATTATTATGTACATATAAAAGCCTCACGTCACAGTTTCCCCAGTTACGCAAAGACCTTAAAGAGGGATTTAACTTTTTAAGGTATATTAAACATAATAACTATGGCATGGCTTCAGATACTAGAAAAATTTCATTGTTGAGGACTTGCATCAAATATAAGGTACAAAGAAAAATTGTTGCAGTACAAGGGAACATAGAAACAACCCACATCTTACTAGCTCCTCTCTAAGTCTTTTTGATCGTACCTATGCAGAGTATATGCCACAATAAATAAAGCAACTTATAAGATATGTAAGTGCATATGATGACAGGGTCAAACAACCATGAAAAAGCTTTTTATAAAACTAAGCAAAGATATGAGCAGTTCAATCTTCTTCCCAGGTATTTTTTCTTGTCCCTTCTAAAAAAATCAGCATCATATAGGAAAATCTCAGGAGTCAGTCAGATCAATTGAATAATTTGTTCTACAGTATTTTGCTCACATATCTATTAAAAATTAGGAAGAGGGGCAAAGACTTCAGAGCACAGAGCTTTTTAAATCACAAAATGTTTATCAGTTTCTGTGACAATTCAGTAGAGCATTTCTATTTTGGAAAAAACATCACTAGAAGATATCTGCTTGCACTTTTGTGTTCTCACCTAGTCTTCACAGTTTACTCTCCCTTCACTACTTACCTCTGGCTGATTGGAAATGTTAAGAATGAGTGCCCACAGATCAGCTCGGAGTGCTGTTGGACATCCCTGACGAACATACTGCTGAGCTGCAGCACTATCTTGCTCTGCTAACACTGTAAGAAACAAAACAGGTAAAGAGTTGATGTAGTGTAAGACTTCCATCAAATACCTCAATTTTTAACTTCAAAAACTGGCTTACCATGCTGTAAGCATTAGCTAATAGGCAAATACGGAAAAGATCTCATTTCCACATTGCAATTTTTAAGTAATTCCTTGGGAAACAAGGCAATTAGTATTAATCAGCAAGGCTATACTAAATTTTTGTCATAAAATAGCACTTACTATGTACACATGACTATATCAAGGCTAGTTGCAGCTACTAAGCTGGCATCATGCAGAACAAGCAGCCATTTATAGCCACAAAATACTCCTGGCTTAACTATGAGTGGTATCTCAGTTCAAACAGGAGATTGTCACTCATTCTGGCTTTTTTTGTGTCTTCCATGTTAACTATATGAGTATCTTCACAGATAACTGTGGGGCAGAAATTTTCCATTCCAGAGTGTACTGTCATGTTCTCTCATTATTGATGTATTTACTCTAGAGGATAAAGACATAAAAAGATATTGGTTTGCCTTCATATTGACATAAAACAAATACTCTACTGCTGACAGGTCTGCTTATTTGGGTCACAGTTGTGAAGCTTCAGGCTACTCTGTCACAAGGGCCTCATGCTGAATACAGTACTGTATATACCATAGAACAGATTATCTCGTTCCCTACTTCAATCTATAAACCTGAAAGAAAAACATCTTCAGCTATTGTAATCTGGTAAAAGTGTACCTCACCAAGCGTGTGTGATTAACTGTACCCTGATACCCAAAATGTCTTTCACAAAAGAGAGAGTTGGGAGAAATTTCTGTGTTATTATCTAGACATTACATCGGTGTTCAACTGCTACTCCGAAGTTTCCAAATCCACTTCCTCTAATTTTTCTGAAGTGTCTATGAAACAGCTCACTTTTCTGTATCTCATTGAATTTGATATTCACAGTATCTGCTCTGCTATGACTTAGAAGGATGAGGTTTGGAATTAAATATCTATCTAATTGATTTTTCTTTCCTTCCCTTTTTGCTTAAATACTGAATAGACCAGCTTGCCAAATATTTGTTTAACTTGCAGAGCTCTAACACAGACATTTCTGTGATCCTTTGTTCCTGCATGAAGAGGGCAGAAAAACCCCATTCCTACATTCCCCACAGAACTTCAGAAATATTGTGATTCATCTGGGCATCCATGAGTATTTACCTTATTTTTCTTACTGACACAGAAAATATTAAGAAGTAGTTTTGGTATATACAAGACGGGCTTTACTAAACACGATAAAATAAAATCCTCAGACTTGGCAGCAGATCTAATATAAAAGCAAAATCAACACCTCAGTGGCAAACAAAGTCATAACTAACACCTGTTAGAGCATGCAGCAGGACTCCCACTGAATTAAAAGGGATTTCAGTTTTTGGTCAAGCTAAGGTATTCTCTAGAATAGAGCCTCTCAGTATAGAAAATATGAAGAATATATACATATATATATATATATATATATATATACATATACATATACATGACAAATATGAATGACAATGTGGAGTTGAATGAATGGCTCAAGAAGTCCAGAAAATATAGTTTATTTGGAAGAATGGGAAAAGAACAGAGAGGTGGACAGTACCTAATGAGTTGCTCTTGGATTAGAAAATTGACAAGATTAGAATTGACAAAATTAGAAAGATTACAACAAAAGAGAGAAAGAAAGGGAGAAAGAGAGAAAGAGAAGAAAAAGAAAGAAAGAAAAGAAAGAAAGAAAAGAAAGAAAGAAAGAGGGGAGAGAAAGAGAAAGAGAAAGAGAAAGAGAGAGAGAGAGAGAGAGAGAGAGAGAGAGAAAGAAAGAAAGAAAGAAAGAAAGAAAGAAAGAAAGAAAGAAAGAAAGAAAGAAAGAAAGAAAGAAAGAAAGATAGATCATTGTTTTGCTACTGCAACAAAAAAATCAGGATGAAGCACTACTTTTGGGACAGTATCCTGCCAATTTTTTCCTTTGATGCTAATGTTCAGCGGGGATCAGAAGAGACAGTAATGAGTAAACATTGGTGTATTTCAACCATTCCTTGTATGCTTCTTCTATAAGCAAACTTAAACTATTAAATTATTTCTTTTAACTTCCCCTTCCTTTTGTAGGTTATTTCTTAACCTACAAAAACAATCCTGGAACTTTTCAGAAAAAGCAGTATAAAGAGACAAGTAAGTGAATATTCCATAGTGGCTAATATGGAATACTAATACTAATTGCTAATACTGCAATATCCTGCAATTGCAACTGATTATTAAAAAGACTATTCTGACACAAAGGCATAGATCCCATTACAATATTGAGATATTTGTGTGCAGAGAAGGGACTCCACAGAATTTTGATTTTAAACTGAAATTCATTAGTGGAATAAGTTAAGTTGCCACCAAAAAGATGTCTATGTGCTTCCTGCTTTGTTTTTATTGAAATACCTGTGGAGATTTTTATCTGATAGCTACTGGTAGACTGCAAATGTTTGCATTTCTGTCCCTGTCCCTGTCTAAATGATAACAGTATTAGTGATTGTCTATCCAAATTACAATGGTATTACTGATAATGCTTTGTCCTAGTCTAAGTTTTTAAAATTCTAAGAGGTCCATGCAAATATAAATTTACTAAATGCATTCTTAACTACTCAGAGTTTATTACAGATAAAAACAGATCCATACCTTTCTGCCCAACACGTACATGTTCATTTTCAAAGAACTCTAGAAAATAAAAACACAGAAAAGCATGGCAAAAAATAAATGAAAAAGACACCCCAGCTGATAATGTATTTCATATTTTTAACACACATAATTACATTCAGTTGCTATTTATTACTAATATCACTACAAGTTAACCTGCACCAGAGTCAAAATTCTTTTTCAAAAACTAATTTTCTGTTTCAAAAACACAAATATCAAAGCAGCACTATACTACGCAATTTTCAACTAGGCAAGTTTCCATTTAAAAAGAAAAATCCCATGATACTATAGTGATTTCCATTTTTATGTGGAAATACCATTTTAAAGCCTCTTCCTAGAGCAACAGATTCATATATGGAAAACCAACAGAGATTTTATGCTCTTTAAGTTACTGAATGTTAATATATGGATATGTCCTGTAATATTTTGACAACAGTTATTTTAAGTGTTTGTATGCATATATGTATATATATATGTATAAAAAATACACCTATCTGTTAGCTGGATTAACATTTACTGATAATTTTTTTATTTCTGGAAACAGGCTATGTGGTAGATCCTGAAGTGTTCAAACATGTTAAAATTAATGTATTCTCTACTTAAGATGATGACTTTAAAACTTCTCCAAATCTGACTCTTCATATATGCAATGTTTTCTATTATTAGCTATATTTTACTATGAAAATCCCTACAATCATAGTTACAGAACAAATATTTATAGTTTACTATGGAAAAAATACACTTTTTTAAATAACTTCGAAGGATTCTACTCATTAGTGTTCTGTCTGAATGAGTGGAGCATGGCATTAGCTTACCAGGAGGCACTTGTGCTGAATCATCAATACCTAGCTGTCCTATATTTAAGCCTAGTTCACTAAAGTCTTCTTTCTGAAAAGGAACAGAACCATAACAAAGTAATTAATATGTTTAATTCTCTAAATCATTTGAGATTTCTTTTGAAAGGCTTAATGTGAATATTTTCTGAACCACATTAAGTTCTTCTAATGCATACATTTGAAACAGAATCTCACATCAATTCTTACTCTAGTTTTAGATATAAGCCCCAGTCTGCATGTCAAGTATGAGCTACACCTGGATGTAGTGAAGTGGTGAATGAAAGATTGGGTTTAGGATCTCTAATTCCCATCTCTTTTCCAACCCAGGGGAAGGTTTTTCTACTAGCATATAATCTGCAAGAGCCTCATCAATGAAGCATTGAGGAAAACTCTCCCATATAAGACACTAGTACTCAAACATTTATTTTCATTTACAACCTGACAATAAAGGGATTTAAAATTATATTGAGAAGAAAGTCAGAAGCTTTCTCATTGTCAGGCTACTGATCCTGTACAGAATCTGCAGAATTGAGATGTGCTACAAGTTTGAAGTTTCTTGTACAGAAGAAAAATGATTAAGTGAATAACATGTACAGAAGTGTATTTTTGGCACAAATTAAACCTGTGTAGCATAAAATGAAAACTTCTCTATTGGCAGAAATTTTACTGGTTATGTTTTATTTTTCATTTAAAACATTTTTTTCATAGAATTTCTTTATGCTGTGTATTTTAACTACATATTTAGATCGATTTTCACTTTCAAAAGGAAAAATTTATGATTATACTAATATTCATTTTTATTAGTTAGAATAATTTTCATTAGAAAGAAAAAAAAAACTCTTAGAGAAACTTCTTATAAGAAAAAAATGTACTTACCAATTCTGGAATATCTTTAACTTTTAAGGGAACCTGAATTAATCCCAGATGATTTCTGAAACTAGGCTGCTCTCCATTTTCATAATTTGGGTTTCGAAGATTCATCAGTACCTTAAAAATTGTAGCTCTGTCATTTCTTGCTTACATTCAGAACTCTTCTCAACATCATCAGCATTACAAACAGAACATTCACCATAAAATACTTTCCCCCAACTTATATACATATATATGCACAAATGATCACATTATACCTCAACATTTTCAAAATCAAAATGTATTGAAATTTTTAAGGAAGCTAATATAGTCTACTTTGAAAAGTCAGCTCAATAAAAAAGCAGAAATAATTTTTAATATACACAATTAAGTGCTGGCTACATAGTAATGTCTTGACTAAAATTTACTTTCTCATTTAAGCTATACCAACAACATATTTGTGACGGCTGCAGTATCCAGGATATTCTTCAGCATTACTTTTCTCTGAAAGAATTTTTATCCATCTTCTTACACAGGCAATCTTACAGAGCTTCCAAAAAAAGTGCTACACAACTTGCTACTAAAATAATTCTTTACTAAATAATAATATATCAAAATATCTTCTTTCATATAAGAAAAAGAAATTACAGAATTGAAAACTTAAAGCAAACATAATTTAAAGGACAAGGAATCATCTGAAGGTAAGTACCTGCGATGTATAAAGGAATTTACAGTCTCTTACATATTGTTAACCCAAGGTATAGGTTTTTATATGATGTTGAACTGTAAAGATTCTTTCTACCATGAATTTCCAGCTCCTATGAAATTCTCTCATAACATTGTACCTCTACAGTTCTCACTCTTGTAAGTATTCTAATACCATATAATCTCACTGTCAGACTTGTTAATTTAAAGAAACTGCAAACTCTGGAAAGAAAACAGCATAAAAGAAAAAGAGTGATCATGAGGGTCACTAAATAAAGCTAATTATTTACAGATCTCAGATTAAAAACACACCATGGCTGTTAGTACAATGATGGAAAACAAAATAAATAAAATATTTTCAACATTATTTTGATTAACTGAACAAAAGGAGTGATATGTAATAAGTACTGTTTTACTATTACGTTCTTTGCTTGAATCATAGAAAATGATGAATAATACTGACATTTAAGACTTTAAAGATTCCATAGTCACCAATTTTTTAATGGTCTAGTTTGATCATATACAAAAGCCTTGAAATTCCACACAGTCCTGTTTCATGTTTGATTTTTTACAACCTTCCTAGATGACCTACAATTACAACTGCATACAAGTCTGCAATCAAACAGTCTATTGGCTTCACATATTGTGATTTATGAGCTCAATATATTGGGATTGAAAATGTAAAATGGTTTACAAAATCACTTGAGAATTGCTCTCCAAGGAAAAAAAATTGGGCCCAGACTATGCTTTAGAGAAGTTTACCACAGGTTTAATTTAAAACTGCAGTTAAAAAGTAAAAAAGGGACAATAGCGTTTTGTTTTGTAAACCAAACATGGATTCATAAAAACCATGCCAAATTTCACTTGCTACAAATAACAACTAGTATGAAATACACTTAGCAATTATTTTTCCCACTTCATATAAAAGACTATAATGGATACAAGCCAATGGCTGAGTATTGTTTCATAGAGGCTTACCTCAAGAAAATCTTTAGGTGCATAAACAGGCCGGAAAAGACTTAGATCTGAAGTAAGATTTCAATGACACTATGTTAAAACCAAAAGATCAAAAACAAATGTGCCATATTTATAACACAATCTAGCAATTTAAATAACAGATTAGAGCGAAGATCAAAATAACATCCTCACAAGTATCATGGCAACAACTACCACATATTCTGTCATGATTATGCTACTGATAATTGCCTTATTTTTTTAAACCTCAGATAAATGAAGAGGAGGGTGTTCTTCAAGGTCCCTTCCAGATCAAACCATTCTATGATTCTGTGAAGAGAACAGCAGTCACAGGAAGCTTTTACTTAATCCTCCTAAGTGTTTACACTGAATCACTTCTAAGACTTAGGAAAGATATGATTTTCAAAAGCAAGGTGTTTTTCAACAGATTAGATTATTGAATTACACACACTGCTGTCAAATGAAAACTGGGGAGCAGTACTAAAAAATCCATAAAAAGTGTTTGCCATCAGAGAGGTGGTAGTGTAATACAAACCAGCACCTCTGCAAAATCCTTTTTAAGGAACTTGGCTATGAACTAGCGTGAGAGTTAGCCTTGCTTTCCCCAAGTATGATATCCCTGATTATTCTGTGAAAGAGTTATTTTTATCTTTTGTCAAGAAAACATCTGAGCTTAATTATCCACAGTTCTGAAGATTTTCTGTTAGCCTAAGTTTACAATAAGAGGAGCTGTCTTCTAGTTGAATAACTCTCTAAAGCACTGGAATATGGAATAAGACACAACAACCTCTCAGTAATGATTCAATGTTAGTACAGTAACTTGAAACAAAATAACAAGGAAATAAATATTTATTTAGGCATAATGGCACATTACCAATGAAAGAAAGATGGAAATCAATTTGCCTTGAAGAGATTAGATTAACCTTTGACTGGTAAGATGTGCATCCTTCCTTTCTATGTACAAAAATTTAATGTATGTAAATTCAGTTGACCTTACCTGGCTCATCAGTTCCCATTTCATTCCATTTATTAAGCAATTCTTTTTGTTCATTTGCAGGCCTCTGAAATACACAAAGTGTATCTTCTTTTTTTTTAACAGAATGAATAAAAACATGCTTATTTCAAATATGTAATCATGTCAACTATACATTAATACAATGTTTTACAAAATAGCAATACAAACTTATTTGCTAACAAATTATCCCTAGCCTAAAGGTACATTACAAAGGAAAAGGCCAAGTTCAGTTCCTGGAAGGAAAGAAGCCCATTAAATAGTTTCAGGTGCTTAGCAATGAATTGAGGATATTTAGTACTCAGTTTTGTGTTACTGAAGATTTACTGCCCATTCCATAGAGCTGTTGGACTCTATCAAATTCCTGTCCCTGGCAGCCATGAAAACCAAATACAGCAGCATCCTTTAGCTCATGATGAACCATAGAGGTTCCACCACCTATCACAGAGGTCAAACAGGGGAATGAACAAAACATGCTAAAGTTACTCACTAGTTCCATGATCTTTAAAATTAAAGCCTCTATATTAATTAAAAGAAAAAAACAAAACAAAACAGACTAGAATGAACAATTAAAGAAATCAGCAATGTACCAGTATCTCTCTCTCCTTATGTACCAGTTCAACTACAGCCTTCTGTGCACACAAAGCCACAAAGCACATTGGTGTCACACACAGGCTGCACAAGTTATACAGTTGAGTCTTCACACAAAATACTCTGTTAAGAGCAATGAATACAGTAATGAGCTTTCACACATGCTGCTCCCTCAAGAGGATAACTGCTGCAACAGCAAAGAGGAAAATCCACCTAGAGCATTCATCTTCTCCCAAGCTGAGCAGACACATTCATTGCCACCATCTCTGAAAATTATTCCGCATTACAATTATTTAGATACTGAACCTGCAGCTCCTGATAACCATGTCTAAAATGATAATTACATTACAAGAGTGCAAGATGAGGCTTAATTTCAGAGAAGATGTCAGTTTGAAAACAAAACGTTACCTTCTGTGCTAGTGGGATATTGAGTTCTGTGCACATGCTGTTCAGACTTTTCAGAATTCGCTTCTCCCAGCTTCCCTAAAATACACACAAAAGATAAATTATAAGTAATTTCTTTTTCCTGAAAATTGAATTTACTATGCAATAACAAGCAGTTTTTTGAAGTCAGATATATATAAAAGGATAGCAAGAGTCACTGACTGACATCTGCAAACATACGAAGAGAATATTTATATGCTCCTTTACATAGAAACAATAGATCAAACAGACCTCATTCTTCACAACACAAAAAAGAACCAGAAAATTTAGTTGTTCATATTTCATATCTTTAAAAAATCATGCATTTCACAATTACTGATTTTTATATATATTTAATGATCAAACTTCTTTCTAGATCAACATTTAACAAATTTTTCAAACAATTATAAGAGGTCAATCAACTGTGCATAGTAAATACCTTCTCCACTTTGGGGCCTGAAGAGACTGGCAGTCTTTCTCCACAAAAAGTATCTCAGATCTTGTCAGAAATTAAGGAAAGTTAGAAATCTGGTCTTCTGTAATGCTTAAAAAAGTATTCCTCTAACACAATGCTCAGGAAATAGATGTCTAATCAGAGAAAACAGAGGTAGACAATACCTCAGTGGCCCATGGACAACTTAAAAAGCAACCAGATTCTTCTGACAATTGCATTAGGCTTCAATAGTGCCTACTCCATGGCCAACTCCTCTGAAGTTAATGCCAATTAGTAATGACTTCCTTGTCTATGGACTTGGTACTTTGCTTCCGTGATTACAGCACCACTGGTGGGTTTTATACTTAATTTAGTTTTCTGTGGATGACAAGCCAGACCTCAATCACATCAATGCAAAGACTCCTCTTAATTTCATTTAGTTCTATTTATTGCTTGTAATTTGCTCTAGACACAAATTTTACAACAGTTAGTTACTCTTTAACCATGCTCCTCAAAGCTCTGTCCCAAAGAGGCTGCAGTTCATTAGAGAGGAAGCAAATAAAGGGAAGGGCAGCTAAAAAAAAATTTTAAATTTTGTCTATTATTGTTTCATTTTAGCTTTCATTTACAAGATCCTCTCATACCTTTTTCCATCAAAAACTTGCTATCTTTCACCAGAAATTTTTCCTCACAATCAAGTCATCCCTTCACCTTCTTTTGCATAAACAAAACAGATCTGAGTTTTGAATGTAAGGTATGTTTTCCAAATTGCATTGCTTTTTATCATACTCTGTAAAATATTTTTATTTAACTGTATTATCATATTTAAATTCCTTTCAAATGCTGCAGTTACACAACACCATGTCACAAACTGGTTCATCTCTCACAAAGTGGTAATATCAAGCCTTTACTATTTTGCTAAGAACTGAGGTTTTGTTTCTAGAGAAATAAGTGAGAGCACGAAGATTACTAGGCCATATAGGACAAGAAAGTGGAAATGGAGAAAACACAGATAGCAGCAGCAAAAACAAAGTTTAAGTCTTTTTTGGTAAAAGTATGCTCTAGATCAGATGGCCTGGTCTCCTGTCCAGCCAAATCCTAAGTGTCCAATGTTGTCTCTCTAAGGAGATTATTCCAATGGCTGACTGTTCCCTATGCAAAAAATTTTCTTCTTCTGTCCAATCAGAATGTCCCCAAGAGTAACTTGTACCTATTACTTCTCATCTTTTCCATGTGACTCTTTGTAAAAAGGAGTCTCCATTTTCGCGATAGCCACCCTTTAAATACCAGAACAATGTCTCCCCTAAACCTCCAGCTCTCAAGGCTGAAAGAACCCAGCTCTCTCAGCCTTTCCTCACATGTCAGGCTGCCCAGTTCTTTGAACATCTCTGTGGCCCTTCTCTGGACCCTCTCCAGTCTGTCCACATCCTCTACTGTACAGTGGGGACCAAACCTGAACACAGTACTCCAGATGTGACCTGACTAGTGTTAAGGAGTGGGACAACGACTTCTTTATCTCTGCTGGTGATGCCCACATTGATGCAGCCCAGCATCCTACTGCCTTTCCTTGATGCAGCAGCACACTGTCCACTCATATGGAGCTGGTTGTCCACCGGGTTCTTCAGGTTCATTTCCTTCAGGCTGCTCCCCAGACAGGCAGATCCAAGCCTGTGCTGCACTCCTGGATTATGTTTTCCCACATGCCAGATCTTACATTTCTGTTTTTACATCATATGTCTCTTGTTAGCCTACTCTTCCAGCATATCCAAGTTTTTCTGCACAGTGACTCTCCCTTCTGATGCAGCCACTTCTCCACTTGGTTTGGTACCACTGGCACCATCACTTCAAGATACCATCAAAATTAAGTGAGGATAGGTGGAAGGAGCATAGGGAGGGGAATAGCAGAGATATGCTTAAAGATATGAAAGCTACAAAAGAAGAAGAAGCTTTGCAAGACCAAGAACCATCTAATTCCAAAGAGCAATGGAGGTCAACACACTTGGTGTGACTTACAACTGCCACACCAGACATTAATCCACTTATTGCACTGGGGATACAACATGTTGGTAATAAACCGCTTATACACAGTCATAAACTGTGACATAATTCATCTTTCAAGACCCAGTAAAGATATTCAAATAAATGCAAAAAATACAAAACCAAAGTGAGGGTTATGCAGCCTTTCCAAGGAAGATACCATGCCCTCTCTCCAGGACAGCAGGTACCTGAAGTGAGCAGAAACAGAATGCACTGTTCTTGACTGAAATAAAAGGCAGAGGGAGAGGTCATAAAGTCATTTCATTGATGGGCACAATACATTTAGCAAGATGATTCCTCTAGTCTTACAAAGAAATTCAACACTAAGAAAACACACTATTAGGATTGCTATGGTTACAATTATGCAATAAAATAGCTGAAACTGAAAAAGGTAGTACTGCAATTTGGAAACAATTTCCAAATCACAAAATGGTCTCTAACACCTAAAGACCATGCCTGAAGGGAGGGAGAAGGATTATTAACAAGGGCATGTAGCAACAGGACAAGGGGGAATGGATTTAAACTGAAAGGGTAGGTTTACATGACATAGGAGGAAGAAATTCTTCACTGTGAGGGTGGTGAGACATTGAACAGGCTGCCCAGAGACGTTGTGGATGCCCCATGCCTGAAAGGGTTCAAGGACAGGTTGGATGGGGCTCTGAGCAAGCTGATCTAGTGGGAGGTATCCTTCCAAGGGAAGGCTGAAACGAGATCTTTAATGTCCCTTACAACCCAAACCATTCTATCATCCTATGACTTTCAGCATTACTACTCATTGCCATTAATGCTCTATCCTTCTCTAGAAACCTGGTTTTCTTTTGAGGCAGGAAAATAAAGCAATATAAAAACTTCAGTCTGCCATCTATGAGAAAACAGGACCAATGTGAGGAGAAAAAGGGTTAATTATGAACATTTTAATACCTACTCTAGAAAAATATTAATATCACTTTAATCACTGATACAAAGTCATTCCAGTAACTATCAGAGATGGTTTTCTGGGAGTAGTACCCTTATTTCCAGAATTCTGAAGTAGAGAAGAATTTATTTAAGATAGAAAAGGATAAAGAAATTGTCAACAAACTTATAACAATGGAAACAGCATCTTAAATGGTGACTGTATCTAATAAAAATAGAATATGACAAATATGGACAACATTTTTATATGGGGACAAATTTTGATGATAGGATCAAAGTATTTTTTCCAACTGCTGTGAAGCTAAATGAAAATAAAGTAAATATAAAAAAATCTACCTACAAATAAAAAACCCCAGTCTTACTGTCAAAACATTAATTAGATTTTCAATACCTATGAAAGTAAATTGTTAAATTTTCACTTTTATCTCTCTCCCAAAAGGTATTAGCAACCTGTACACTTGTATTTTAGCTATTTCCAAATATTTTAAACAAACAAAATCATTGAAACACTGGCTTTGTAAGCTTTTCACATTGTTTATTTAATCAAAAAGAGTAACAAAACAAAATCTAGTTGTGATTCAATTGCTCTGATGATGCTTTTTTTCTTACAGGCCCATTATCTACAGTGATAAATGTGCGTCATCTTGTAAATCAAACACTTGCATGTATCTCAGTGGTTTTAGAAAAGATCATGTTACTTCTCTAACTGTGCATTTATTATTATTTCTCAACTACCATAATTTACCAGTATTCTCTATGGAAAGGGTTAACAAGTCTTTATGAAAGAGCTGTATTTCCAGAAAGGGTTTGAAAGGGCATCATACAGGTTTGGCTGGGATAGAGTTATATTTCTTCACAGTAGTTGGTAGGGTGCTTTCTTTTGGATTTGTGACCAAAAGGGTGTTGATAAAACACAAATGTTTTAGCTATTGCTGAGAAGTTCAAGGTCTTCTCTAATGCTTCCCCCCAGCAAGGACGCTGGGAGTGCTCAAGAATTTGGGAGGAGACAGAGCTAGGACAGCTGACCCCCCCCCCCCCACCAGTGAACAGTGGGATATTCCAGACCATACAACATCATGTTCCAAATAAAGAAGCTGGGACAAAAGCTGCCTGATGATGGAAAGTAATGAATGTATTCCTATTTTGCTTTGTTGACATGTGTAGCTTTTGCTTTGTCAATTAAACTATCTTTGTAACAGGATTTCTCACTTTTGCCCTTTTGATTCTCTCCTGCTTCTCTGGGGAAGAGTGAGTGAGTGGCTGAGCTGCCCACCAGGATTAACCCACCCGGAGGACATGGATGACTAATACTCTTTGATATAAGGAAATAAATTTTGAAACCAGCAAAGACAGGACTTCTCCTGCTCAGTTTTAAACTACTGGAATAACAGGCCTCTACATATAGCTAAAAACACTGCAAGTATTACATACACTTTTGTAAAATAATAACCCATGAAACTGCTTCAGACAAACATGCATATAGCTATATCTCTCTGGTTTTTGCATTAATGAACTAGTAAGAGTGATTCTTCTCAGGCTGCAAATTGTGGCATTACATTTCACACCACACAAGAAAAATTGACTAAAGCAATCTTTAACCCCAAATCCTAAAGACTGAAACCCAGGACCGAGAGATAAGACTTAGGGGAATAAACAACAATATGCTTGTAAAGGTAACACAATTTGTTGAGTATTTCGTAAAAGAATACTGCAATGTATTTCTAGGCACAGCAGAGTTATATACACCTTTATCCCTACCTGAGATGTTTTTGTTAGACCATATTCTTGAAACTTGGTCTGGTTTGGTTTTTTTTTACATTTTTATGTGGATTTTTTTTTTTCAAATGGCATATATTGGCAAAAAAATAAACAAGCCAAAGTATTTTTTCCTGACACCAAAAATCCTCATTTAATCTTTACAGTCCAGTTTTTCTTATTCTCCTTCAATATGCCTTAAGCTCCTTAGCTCTATATTTTTCATCTTCCCTTCACATTTTTAAGTACTAAATATATCTCTTCTTTCTGAAGATCTCACTATCTCTGCAGGCTGTTATCTTTCATCATGAAACTGCCTGTGTCCTGTCGCAGACATCTCTTTGTGAAAAATCCTTTCTTTAGGATTTTTCCTTCTGAGAAACTGTGGCCTCAAGAGATAGACGTAAACAATAGGTTATCTGCTGCTGTGGAATGCAACAGGTCCATCTGGATTGGGCCAGCTTGGATGTTTGTGGTTGATGGCCAATCCGGGACGAACTCTCTCAGACAGAGTCCGAGAGCTGCCTTGTTAGGATCCTTTTCTTTTCCTATTCTTAGCTTAGCAGTTTCTGGAAATCTCTCTCTTCCTTCTCTTTTTAGTATAGTTATAGTATATGTATATCTCATAAAATAATAAATCATGGAGTCAACGTTCTCGTCTCTTCCCTCAATCAAGAACCCCTGAGACCACCGTCACAGTATTCTGCCTTCAAAAAAATGCTTTTGTAACCCTAAGGAAATGACCTATAGCTACCCCTTTTTTCCTTCTCAATGAAACCAAATTCTCTTCTTTGACATATTCACATCATCTCTATTTTACATTTTTCACCTACCTTCCACTATATCCTACTTTCATTGTGGCTGGAGAATTACTTGAGCATTTTCTGATTTATGTAAAATGTCACATATACAATATTACTATTAACTTTGATGCAATTACAAATCTGTGCTTTTCCTAAGGTATAAAACCTAGAAACACAATAACATTCTACAGAGTAAATCCCAAGTAGTCTAATTAAAGCTCTGATATGAATGGTAAAATTGATAACCACCAACCTGTGCTTTCCTCATATAGGCTAAAGGTTCTTTAATATGTTCAGGTGGTGCTGCAGGATGACAGGGCGAAGGAAACCTTAAGAAGAAAATATGGTAAACTTTAAATATTCTGATGTTTTATTTTGCTTAATTAATCCTGTATTTGTAAACCTAAATATAACTCCTTTCATGAGAGCACTAGCAAAAACACAAGTGTGTGTTGGTCAAAACCGAGTATTATTTTTAGAAGTATTTTTTCCTCATACAGTCTATGGATACAAATAAGATAACAATATGCAAGAATTAATAACATTTCAACATGAGTTCTTCTTGTATTAAAAATAACACTCTCGTATAATTTCACATATTTATAAAATAAAATAAAATAATTACATTAACAAATCAGGTATTTTAAAAGTGTATTCTCCTCACATCATCTTTATGACCTCCTGGAACTTTCCCCCTCCAAGTCATCACATTTTTTCAAGAGACAATATATTTTTTTGAGGGTCTCCTTTCAAAAATCAGTAGTGAACATCTACATGTCCAAAGTAATTAGAATTTTGAGTGAAGTATTGACTTAAGCAAAGCTGAATATGCACTCATAAAAAATATCCACTCATAAAAATCAAAAACTAAACCAAACCACTAATTTATCTTTCAGTAGTGTAGGTTATTTCCAATGAGTTTTTGCCAAACATTACATCCAGCTAATTTTAAGTATGTCAAATGTCTTTCAGGAAACAAAATTTACACATAGCTTCTCTAATAGTTAGCCTGAATTTTCATTTGTTTGAATGCATTCAATCAGTTCCTATCATATGTTTTTGAGAAATCCTCCCCAAATTTCTTCCCATTTTTATCAGATAAGATCATTCTTGCTGCAAATTTGTTATGGACTATTCTGTTCCAATGTGCAAAACAGAATCAATATCAACAGATTTCAGAAATGCTGTTTCTTGACTTTTCCACAATGCTCATGAAATCATGGTGTTCACAGTTAATTTCAATTTTCAAGGGCAAATTTCGTTATTTTACTGCTTATTTCCGTGCATTAGTCCTAGAGACAGGTAAATATTTTTTCCCTGGAAAGATACAATGAAGATGAATCCTTGGTAACAGACAGAAGCATTTTGCAGAATTAAGTCCCTCATGCTACTAAATATACATTGTGCTAAACTGGTAACTCTAACAAGCTTATTTACATTAGCACAAATATATTTGCATACACATTTCTTATTTTATAGTTGCATTCATGCTGTATCTGTTATGAAATTCACCTTTCCACTGTCCCAGAATGTAAAGAAAAATTATGCTTCCCAGAAGTCTACCCCAAAGTTTGTTGAACAATAATAAAAAGGAAACTTTGCTGATTTGACTGCATTTATAACCATATCCCAAGCATGATGAGCACTGACCTGAGAAACCTAGAGATCCAATATCTTAAAGATCTTAAAAAATAATTAATACAAAAATACATGCAATGCTGTGACCAATACCTCAATTAAAACTCATTTGCAGCAACTGCCTCCCTTACATAATTATATTATGACCCTTGGTACCTTTGGAAGTAAAGCCAAAAGCAAAACACTAAAGTAACTACAAAATGTGGTGATATTTACTTCATTTATTCTTTAAAATGCACTTGAGTCCAATATTTTCACTAGGATGAAAAAGAAATAATGGCACTGTAAAAACAGAAACTAAGCAGGTACCCTTGCTATGACAGATATTGCAGATTACAGTAACACACCATTTACCTCTATAAACAAATGGATCAAAAGTAAATCATGTGAGCAGAACTCATTAAGTGAAAATACTAAATAAACTCACACATTGAGTTCACTATAAACAGCATTCTGAAGCTTCTTTTCCCAACCTGTTAAAATAAAAAAACACAATCAGAAGACAACTTTAGGAATTGATACTAATGGAACATCAATCAGAGGTTGCTTTGCAGTCACTGGAATTTTATGCCTGGTCTCAGTTCATGTCTTCCTACCAGAGAGACAAGTGGAGACAGAGAAACCTTAATCTAATTAAGATATGAAAACTGCAAGTTGAAACCTCTATAGAGACTGAACATCCTTTATTTCCATCTGCTGTTCAAATAATTACAATATAGTTTTGGTTAAAAAATTTACATTCTGTTTCTTAAAGCCATCATTTTATTAAATCAACAATTAATATTAATAGAGACAGTGTTCCTGATGATTATAAATCTGAGATCATTTATCATAAAATCCTCACATTATAGTAACATAGCCTACAACTTTCAATGCAAATTGGAAATTTAACTAAAGGTAAAATTTTCAAGAGTATCTCCATGGAAGTTAATTTCCATTTTCAGAAGTGACTGAACTCTCTATTCACTCAGAACTTTCAAAAAAAATCACCAGTATCTTATAAAATAATAAAAGCACTTTGCATAGTATGTTTTTCAAAATACACATGGAATCCAAGAACACTTTCTCTTTTAAATTTTCTTTATGTGATTTAATAATCTGGAATCACTGAATGTCTGCTTCTGGCTACTGTCAGTGACAAGACACCAAGCTCCACAAAGCACTGTTTTCATCACTTATATCACATATGTTCCTACATACATCTATCCTATTCACAAATATATGAACGAAGTATTACAAACCTGATGTCTTCAGAAAATCCTTAATATCCTCTTTTAGAGATTCCAGCTTAATTTCTGGTTTGTGTAGGTTAACCTAATATGAAAAATAAATAAATAAGCACCAAGAACTAAAGAGAAATTACATTATTCAAGTTATAAATTAAGTAATGAACATGCTTAAGGTTACACCCAAAGCAAACTCCTTCCTTGAGCAACAGCAGTCAAAAATATCAGCTAATTTTTTCTCACTCAATGTCTTCACCTTTTTCATCAATGCTAAAAGGTGTTATGTGGGAAAGAAGAGAGAAGAAAAGCAGTAGAATATGTAGTGAATGCATATAAACATACACATTTAATAATCTGAGCAAATGCCCCACATACTCAGCACAAATGCTAGACTATACACATTAAGGAATTGGTCATAAGGTACACATGGAAAAAACTAGAAGCCAATTCCTGTATTTCACCTGAAAGAATTAAAACTGAAAACATTCCATAATTTTTCACTTAACTTCCCACAGTTCAGCTCCTTCAGGTAAGAAATGCCATTTTCAACCCAAAAAACTGACTGTGCACCGAACACTCCCCACTGCAGCTGTGACTACTGGGTATATACAGCTTCTTGCAATGAAATGCACTCCACACACTAACCAGCACTAACCAGCACTAACCACCTTTACAACCATACCATCACACCACCATGCACATCTGCACATCTTTCAGCAACAGCAGAAGCAGTTGCTACAGCATTTCCTCCTTCTGCAGCTAGACCAAGAGGAGAAAACCAACACATCACAAAGGTCCAAAAGGACAACAAGCAGAAACTCAGAAGTTTCTGTGAAGTGCCTTCTAAGACATATTTTCCTATGCATGTTACATGGCAGTAGCTGATAACATCAGATAGTAAAGCAAAAGGTTTCGAGAAAAAAAAGCAATGCTGCATGCTAACTTGAAAATAACACCAGAAGATCTGTGTGTCCACAGCCATGACAGCTCCAGGCATACGTTAGAAGCATATGGCCAAATCATCTACATAGAAATGTGAGACATCTCTTACCAAAAGCTACTTAACAATGTGCTGTAGGCATATCAACTGCTAATTCTATTGCAGCAAGCTTTCCTGCTGCAACAGAATTTTAATTTTTATTTAATTAAAAATAATCTTTCACCAACTTGCATAGTCTTCCAGCCCTAACAACACTGCTGAGCGCATGGCATGCTTTAAGTCCATGGCACACAACTAAAACTCTAAAATCCTGTACTTTGCCTTACAGTTTATACATGGAAAAGGGTGTTTCTGCACAGGAAAAGCAGGTCTAGGTGAATTCACAATGCAGAATTTTAAGAAAACCTTTCCATTTTCCCCACATGAAAAGAGGAATGGACAATAATGGAGAGAATAACAGCATCAGCATTTCAAGTCCCCTTGCCATTACAGGTAAGGGAGACATTTATATTTGGTTTATTGACTGCAATTGCAGAGAGACTATTTCTCAGCATGCTTCTGTGAAAGAAAGGTCATCATAAGCACAGAACAGAAGATGTGGTGAGTTGCATAACTCTCATGTCAAATGACAAACACATATACCATCCAGCACAATGGTAAAAGTTGGCAAAGGATGGTTACTAATATCTGGGAAACAATGATTTTTATGTGTGTTCTTGGGCAGCTCACAAAATACCATTTTTAAGCAAAAACCTCAAGGAGGATTTCATGACGAATTCTTTTGAAACTACTTTGATGGAAAGTCGTATGTCCTTTTTGGACATTTGTCAGGCTGAGGGTTTTCTCTGCTGCAAGGCAGTGGTTTTGTGTGTTTACTGTAGAAATTTTAAATAAAGTAACAGACATTAAGCAGGGCAGATTTTGCCATACTTTTCATCAGAAGTTTTTGTGCACCCTTTTGTAAATGTTCAGCTTTGTCTTTGAGTTAAATATGGCTAATTCTAATCTCAAGGTCCATGGGGTTTACCCATCAGGTCAGGCACACGTTTTAGATGCAGAAAAATCCCCTCACAAATACAACTCATTGACAGATGATAAATCACACAAAGAAAAGAAAGCTCCTGCACAATCTGCTATATAATGGATTAATTATCTTGACACTGGAAACAGAACAAGAAATTATGTGAGTGCAATCAGAACAGTGTTTTAATTCTCTGCTGTTCACACAACTGCGAACTCTTGGGTTACTAAGGAGTATCTGACACTCCTATTGACAACAGGGTTTTTTTTGGAGATTCCTGGAAATTTTGGAAATTGATACAGCATATCACATTAGAAGGCATTAAGGAGTTCAGTCCACAGACTACTTCCCATTTTCCCTGTCAGGCCAAAAGAACAACAGAGGTCTTTTCTCATAAACTGCTGCTCTCAACAGAGCCTGTTGCCCAGCTGCAGGACATAAAATCCAGAGACTCCTGTTTGCAGCAGAAAGGCAGTCAAAAAGGAAACAGGACAGCATGCTGGGGAAAATTTTCCGCAGGCATTACGTCAATGCATCAACCTGCACTGGTTACCTTCACTTCTTCATGCCCATGTATTCAGTCAGATATTATTTCATTATTCCTAGCCCTGATGCAGCCAATATTCTTAGGCTAATCTATAACTTATCAAAACATCTATCTTTAGCAACTTTCCTGTGTCCTTTTTCTTCTCTTCCCTGAAAAAAGCTCTACTGAGACAAATTTTCACATAAGAAATGTGAAAATTCCCCGCCACAAATTATGGAGGCACTTTTGTCTCCACTTTTAACAATTCAGAGTTCAGTTGCAAAAAAAACCACCTCCTCCCATTTACACTTTCCCTCTTGTTTACTTGTGTACTACAATCGCACATTCCTAAGTGCTAAGCAGAACAAGAGAGCCACAGAAACTGGTAGGATTGCTGATCAGTTTTCAAATCAGAAATTAGATACTTGAGAATGTGGCAAACAGTTCAGCTGGCAGCTGCAGCCAGCTCTAACACAGACCATATTCCAGCTCTGTTTAACACAAAAAGGGAAAATACTCATTTTGGTAAGTGCAAGGAACTCTCTTCAGAACTGTTTTGCTGTAACTTAACAGTATGGTACCTCTTTAGAATTCATATGGGTGTTTATGGGAACTAAATTGAGGAATCAAGGGGGCACAGCAGAGCTGATGTTCCAAAATTACTAGTCCAGG
This sequence comes from Geospiza fortis, assembly GCF_000277835.1. NCBI lineage: Eukaryota > Metazoa > Chordata > Aves > Passeriformes > Thraupidae > Geospiza > Geospiza fortis. Next base: position 5,393,651 of record NW_005054297.1, on the reverse strand, counting down.
TGTCCACATAATCTTGTTTTTCCTTTGGATTAACTGATCTAACTTATTTCTGTGTTGTACCATGTTGGAAAACACATTTAGGTATTTATATTTTAGGTAGGGTTGGTTTGTTTTAAACTGCTTGCTACAACACACTGACTAAGTCTTGTTTGCATTTTTTTCCCTGTGATTTTATTCCCTGTAGAATAAAAAAAAATATGTTGAAAATTTTTATTTATATAAAAGAAGCATTACAACAACTTTACATAGCTAAAAATGCCTACCCAAGATTTACTGGGAGAAAACCCCACACTGGTGAGATTTGTACTCAAGAACTGAATTAATTCCCTGCATGATCAAAAACCAGCAAACACCCAGGTAGAACTACCAATTTCAACACACACATCTTGAGGAAAGGGTATCTTACTTCTATAGGAAAAATATTATCTGCTACTATAAGGAGATTATAACATGCAGGGTAATAGAGAGTGAGCAATATAGGGGAACAATCCATGAAAGCAAAGGGTGACAGCTAGAACAAGGAAAAAGCCAAATATTCAGAGGTTGAGTCAGGGCAATATAGAGCCCTGAAAGGAAATAGAGATGAAAGTCAAATATTTTAGCAAGAAATAACAAATCATTTTTAAAAAATGTTAATGCCTAACAGCTTTTCCCTGTAAAACTAGCATTGTGAATAATCTTATGGATAGGGCACTGAGGTCCAGGTGTGGGATGTCTATGGTCCTCTCCAGTCTTGGTCAGCTTCCTGTAAATCAAGACACATCTGTCCCTTCCACATTCCTTCATAAAACAAGCTATCATTACAGCATTTCTTGGCACCCTCCATTCTTCAGCTGTACTGACCCAGACTTCAGAGACCTTTAAAATTTTGCCAAATTTGCCAGCGTCTAAGGTACCACTAACAATCTTGTGTGTGCATCTTTGATTTTGGTAAGGTATCCTGCTGGGATCTGCGCAGTCACCATCGGAAGTGATACTCTAAATGTACTCTCTCTGTACGTGGATGCCAAGATGGAAGAAAATCCAGACACTCAACACTGCTGTGGCTGAAAGGAAGCAAAAGCATAGCACAACAGTAAAATAATAAAATTGGTGGAAATAGGAAATTGATACACAGAGGAACTGAACACAGAGCTCAACCTATTTACAAATTAGCATCTAAATTTGAAAGTGGCATTCAGTGATCATGACTGGAGCAGCACTGATCATGCAAGAGATGATCCATCAATCACAGCACTCAAAGAAGTACAGGAAAATAACTAGAGGACCAGCAACATGCTACTAAGGCTTGAGGCTTGACAGAACAAAGTGTTCCAGCATAACTCCTGTGTTAAACTATTTCTTTTCTCAACAAGCATAAACACTGCAGAGAAGTGATCCCACTATACTGAAACGTGGAATTGCATCAGGTGAACACATATTTTTATCCTGTTGCAAACAGTTCTGCAAATACCTTTACACAATCCTAATATTTTTACAGGCTATCAACCATAATTTCTCTTCAAAGCCTTTTTTGTTTAGATACACATGTACCCTCTCAAAGCATTTATTACTGTTCAGTATGTTTCTGCACAAGTGCACAATGTTTTTCAGTTTTATTGCTATTATTTCTCAAATTACAATATAACAGAATCCCCAAATATAACCCATCTTTAGAAGAAGTAAATTTAATGAAAGCTAGTAAATATTCACCATCCCTTATGTACTTCATTCTACCATACCTGGACTTTATAAGGACCAAGCTGACTTGGTAAAATTCACTTCAAGCACAACCACCACAATTTCAACATAAACATTCACTAAAAACTTAAACCCCTGCAACTTTAAGGGAGAGATTAGTTTTGGTTATACATTTCTGTAACAAAAAGAAGAATCATTCTGAGCCTAACTAAACAAATTTCAGTAAGGGTGAAACCCTGATTACAATGACAATTTTCCAACCCTTCTACATTTCTACATGAACTACAATAAGGGAAAAAATACTGTGAACTTTCTTATAAAAGTAAAAATAACCTAGCAGATACAGAGAGCTTCGATCAGTTTCATATGGAAGTAAAAGCTTCAAATGTTATGCTGTGGTACAAGATATAAGGATATATTTAAATGATGTAATTTTAATGTTTAATAAATTTTCTAGGTTTTGAATATAAAATTAGTGCTGAAAATAAAATACACACACGAGGCAAAAACCAGAATCCACATTACTAAAAAAGTACTACTCAGCCAGTCAAGCTTGCATTGCTTCTGAACTCCATCATCTGATCAACACATACTCAATTGCATTCAATTTAAAATTCACTATAATGCAAATATTACTCCTGAGCCACTTAAACCAAAGGCACAAGCTCTATCAGCAAGCATAGTAAATCCTTTGCCAAATACAATGCATGAAAATGAACCATTACTTTTCCATGATGACTCATGAGCCTACATTTTTCTGCTAATTTTTATTAAATAAATGCTATATTGCACAGAAACATTCTCCTTCTGAATTTGATCTTTTATATAAGTTGAGATTGGTATCAATTTCTTTTTTTTTAAACTGGCAAAAAATATAATGAAAACAATATGCTGAGACATCTTGCTAACCATAAATTATAATAAATTATTCTAAGCTTATTTACCTCCACTTTCTTTAGAAGCACAGTCAGGCACTACTCCAGCTCCAGTGTTCCTAGTGCTCCCAAAGAAGTCCTCTCCTCCTCTGCCCCATCTGAAGTCTTTTAAGACCCTTATTTCTCCCTCTGATCAATACTGTCTTTAAAGCCTTCTGGTTCTACCACAGGTCTGCTCAAAGAAGGGCGGCAGACTCCGCTCCTCTGGACAGTGTTTCTGACCAGGACATCTCCTCTCCACCTTCTCTGTACCTTCAGGTACCTCCAGCAATGTATTCTCACTCCCAAACTGAATTGCTACAGTGGGGTGGGATGGGTATCAGACCTGATTTTTACACTTATATCACTCCTTTTAGCCTACTGTAACAGCCCTTATCATGCTTTGTTACCAGTTCCCCTCAGGTTGTCCCACTCCAGCCAGATGTACAAGAAACATCTCAGAACATTCATGCAGAAAATGGCAGGGGGAGGACTCCTTGCACTGTGAGTCTTTCTTGTTCCATTTAAAACATAATTTAGAACCTTTATCTTTCATTTAGAACCTTTCATTTTATTGTCACCTCCTGCTTTAGAAAAGTTCTTTAGAATAAACTACTGAAGCTTTTGTCTGTTGGTTGGTTTTGCTGGGTGTTTTTTAAACTTTGTCATTAGCCTCTGGTCACTAGAGGTTCTGGACAACTCTGAGTTAGACTGATTTCTATTAGAGGTTTGCATGGGACAAAAATTAAGATTGATTAATCTCAACTGATTAATAAAGCCTAACTCAAAGGTTTTCAAAGATCATGAAAAATGCAGTTTCTGAATTGGCTGCAAATGAAAATGTGCTAAAAAGGTAGCACCTTTTCATCTCTGAACGGTTTCATTTTTATTGTCTGTCCACTGACACAGATTTTCCCTAGAGCAGAATTCTAGCAAGATTTCACAAAATAATTTGTTTTAAAACTGCATTTTGTCCTTGAGATGTCCATGTTTTAGTTTTTCTAAACACCTCTAATCTCCAACTTAAAAACATTTACAATTCAGAAAGGGAGAGAAAACTTAAGATAAGAACATGCAAATCTGATGACAAACTTGCACAGTGAAGTTGTGACCAGAAAATGAGGTCTCTCCTCTGCTACCCCCACTAACACCAGCAGCAATTCTACCTGTTGAAAAGTTACTACCTAATATTTTGGCTCTTTGTCACTGTTACTCTTTCCTTTCAAACACACTACAAATTATGGTCAGAAGAAATTCCAAAGTGATAGGCACATTAGAACCCTTACCCACATTAATCTCTCTTCTTAACTGCAGTAATATATCAATATATCAAAAATCAACCTACAAAAATCAACTTAACATTTATTTATTTATTCATTCATCACTTACATGACACTACCTCTACTTCAATCCTTGGGATAAAAATGTGATTATCTTGGTATCCCCAGAAGTCAAGCTGTGACAGCAAATCATTTGATGCCCACGCCAAAGTTATTTCAAAGAGATTGTGTATCACAGCCCTTGACACCAGCTCAGGCTCCCAGTGACAGCCAAGCAAAGCACTGGTTTGATCAGTTCATAACCACAGGGCTACTCTCTCACCGCTCACAAATAATGTCAGGATACTGTGTTTTCCCCAAAGTTCTATTAACTCATCAATGGAACTGTTCATTCTGAGTTCTCCTTCCTAGAAAATAAGAGACAAATTTACAAAATATAGCTTTTCTAATAGCTAAAATACTGTTTGTGAGACTACATGTTCTCTCAAAATTTCAGGGATTATTATAATGGACCTTAAGATCCATTTTGACTGTAGTGTTTTCAGAGACATTAAGTATTTTTGAGGAACAAATATCAACATAATTTTCTACAATAAGAGATGAAGAATATTTGTGAAGTACAACTGCAGTATAAATATTCAAAACAAAATTAGGTTTCACTTTGATGCGCTGATTTCAAAGACTTCTCAAAATACAGTGTGCATCTCCCAAAACAGTTTAAAATCCCCTAAAAAAGGGACCACCCTTCAAAATCACAACTTGTGCAGACCAAGCATTGTTAACCAGCAGACAAAAAACTCCATCACATCCTACCAATAAACTGGAGTTCAGGAGTGATGCACAGCAACAGCTGAGATTTCATATTTGACAGTGCAACTCCAGCAATACCCCACGTAACGGGAGGAACATCAAGCATTAGATTAATACAGAGTGAAGCAAAAAGCAGAAACTTTCAGAATTCTGTACAGCTGCCTAGGGCAGAACAGGAGACCAGCCTCTGATTGAGGGGCCCTTGCATGGTGTAGCACTAACGTGGCTGTCCAAGCTTTATAAACAAAGCAAGTCTTCTGTACATGGAAGAACATAAATGCATGCAAGGTCAATAAAAAAAGGCTCCTCTATCAAGAACACCCAGATTCCTGGCAAACACAGTGTACATTTGGCCCTACTAATTTAAACTACAATCTCCAAGAGATAATTCATTCGATTGAGTTATCCCACTGTTGATGTATCTATAAACTTTCAGATCACTACACTAAACTACAGCTCTGATTTAACCTGCTGTTATAAACCCTTCACACACAACTCTAAGAATCAGCTTGAATATTTGTTGCCCTGTTTCCTTTCTTTCCCCTTAGCACTTCATATGACTAGAATGATCATGATCTATACAAACACTTTTTTGTTATTCTTCAAGAAATCTGTGAAACAGTTCTCTGCAAAGCCATCACAGCAGATACATTCTCATATCCAGCAGTGGAGTTTGAGCACCCCACTGCCCTTTCAGACTCCAAACACCCCCTTGGGAGGGCACTGCTCACGTTCTCAGTGTCCACCTGCACAAAATGGCTCCACCAAACCAAAGCCACCCACCCAGTTTAGCACCTTCCAAACACCCAGCCAGGTCCCGAGGACACCAAGCTGCCTCCTGCCTCAAAAAACCCACGCAAACAATCAAGTGGCTGAAATCTGGTCCTGCCAGAGACAGGGATAAAGAATCCCGTGGAAGGGAGTGCATTCAGGTTTGTTAGAAACAGGAACAGAGTGGTTAGAGCAGAGCCCTGTTTTGAGGACAAGATGTGACTCTGCACTTCTCATATCAGGTTTTTTTAGGATACTCAATTTCCCACCATTTAGCAGAACCCAGCCTCTACACTTCTTCATAACTCCAGCCTCCTTCAAGTCATGTACATTGGCTGATTCAAATATTTAGAAAGCCCTGACAACAGAAGCAAGGCAGACACACATTTATAAAAGCATTTAGAGACCAAATCAGTACATTTAAATACAAAACAAGCCAAAGACAGGCAGTGTGACAGTGATGTCACTTGCTACAGAAAGCTTCAGGAACATTCAAAGAGGAAAATGATGTTTCATTTAAAAACTAATGGACAAATAATGGATATGGTATCCCCAAAAAACCCAACCCAAACCAAACAAAAAACCCATAAAAAAAAAACAACAACAAAAAACCATAAACAACAACAACAACAACAACAGAAAACCTCCCAAAAAAACCCCACCCAACCTGTATAATTTTACGTGGTGTTTGAAAAAAAACCCAAAACCAAAAGCACAAGATTTTATAAAACCCAATCCTGAATATTTCAGTAATGCACAATATTTGTTACAGCACCATGACTAGGTTATTATGATCATGAAAATTGACACAATTTTAATCTGAAAACCTGGCTCCAAGTGCAGATAAGTTGTTAAATATAAAAAAAAAGGCAACTGTTATCCCAGCTACTAAAATTTACTTCCATGCGTATTTTTTTTTCATTTATTTTCACTTCCTTTCACCAAATCCTCATTTTCTTAGGGACACTGGGGGAGCGGGGGAGGGTGGATGGACTTTAAAGCTCTCCAAATTAAAGATTAAAAAAGCAATTGGTTTCAGGACCTATATTTGAAGCAGCGAGATTTCAGACGGATAGTCTTCATATTCCCTGCGAAATCCTTGGGTCCCAAGGGGAAACGCAACAAACACGGCTCTAGAAACCAAACATGCCGCTCTCCGGCCCCGCCGAGGAGGGAAGAGGAGCGGGACAGGCGGGAAAAGAGGGAGGGGACGAGGGGCGCCGGGGGCCCGGAGCCCCTGCCCATGAGGAGAACAGCCGGGCTGGGGGCGGCGGCCGCGAAGAAAGCGCCGGGGAG
>NW_005054297.1:5386649-5386867 GCF_000277835.1 Geospiza fortis | reverse complement strand
CCCGGCCGGGAAGCGGCGCCGCACGGAAAGGTTCCGCCCTGAGGGGGATGGAAGGGCCCGGGGGCGTAGGTGCGAAAGGAACGACAAAAGCCAGGGCGTCCGCAAAAAATCAGAAAGTTTTATTAGAAAATTACTGGAAATTCTATTCTCCTGACCTCCTATATAAGCACAGGAAGGAAGGAAGGAAGGAAGGACGGAAGGGAGGGAGGTGGGAGGGG
>NW_005054297.1:5378985-5386571 GCF_000277835.1 Geospiza fortis | reverse complement strand
TTTTATGATTGGCTTTTCGCAAATATTAAAATGAATATTATATTGTTATGTTAGAAAGTTGTGCTGTATTAATTTTCTTAAGTAGTGTGTTAAATATAGTTCTAGGTTATGACAAAATGTTAAAATAGAAACTATGCTAGGTAAGATATTTTTGTAAAGGAAGGACTCGCAGCGAGATAGCAGCAACAGGACACTTAAATCTTTCAGAGAAAAAGAATTTATTGCCCCATTATCAGGAGAAACGAACTTCTTCCCACCCTGCTCAGCCATGACCACGCCAGTCAGGATTCAGAGGAAGAAGGTGATGATGACCAGACAGAATCCTGTGTTTGAATGGAATTTATGCATCATGTATGAGGTGTATGAATATGCAACAGGTTATTGTTTTTAAGGGTTAATCCTCTGTTAACGTGTGCCCTTTTCTGGGACACCTTTCTGTGTGCTGCTCGTGGGGTACAAGCCGGCCCGTGTGAAATACAGAGCTGTGTTTTGTGTCAGGTACATAGAGGCAACGTGTGTGTTTGTGATTGTGCTATGTGTGGAAACCGACCATGGGACAGTTATAAAGATGAATTCTAATAATAACTGAGGAAAGTAAAGCATGGAAGAAGGCCTTTGAACCTATCCTTTGTTCTCAATTAACCTTTATAAGTCTTAAGTTGATTTAGGAGCATTTGAATTAAAGCTTTAAGAATGTTCCTTTTTGACAGGAACTTTCTGCTTGTAAGCTAAGCCTGAAAGAGTTTTGCAATAATAACCTTTTGAAGTATAATTTTAGAATATCGCTTGTAGTAAGGATCTTTGAAACTATAGCTTTAGAATATATAAAAAGGAAACATGCTTATCTCATGCCTTGACAAAACAGTGAAAAGCAGCTTGAAAAAGGAAGATGAACATCAACTCAAGGATTAATAGTTTCAACCAAGGGAAGCTGGACATCACTGTTATGAGATTTATAGTCCTTGCAGTCAAAAGGTGGACCCACATCTGGAATCTGGACCTCACCAGCTGGGAGACTTCTTTCTTCTTTCAGAAGCTGGACCCCCACCATCTGGGGATACTCCTTTTCTGGGATACATCCTGAGAAAAACTAGATCACAATAGTGTATAGAATTGTGACGTAAAAATTGGGAATAGAAACTGCTGATGAGTAAAAATTTGGAATAGAAAGTGCTTAGAAAGCTTATGAGTACCCCTATAAATACCTGTAACCCTCAACTATGGGTGTGCAGCTGGAGGGAAAACTTCCCCCGCTGTACCCAGCGCTGTATTGCTCATGCTTTACCCTATTAATTAATAAATTGATTGCTGCTTGAATATTGGCCTAGTCAAGCTTCTCATTTATAACAGCCTGTGTTGATGTGAAGTTTTGTTGCATTTTTGGATATTTTTCCTGCTGCTGAGCAAGTGAGGCGCTTGTTCAGGCTCGGCAGCGGCACAGCCCTAGCTGGAGCCGGGCAGGTCTGTGGCACTGTGTGCACATCCCAGCTTCATGTACCTGCGAGGGACTTGCATCCATTTAGCCTCTCTGGGAAAACCTATTCCTATGTGCATCAGTAACAGAACCGTGTCATCAAATTTTTACTTAATAAACTAATTTGCTGTGTCAAAATAGCCATTTTTAAAGTCCCAGGAGGATTAAGAAATAAGCTAAGAGAGGAGATAACATGGAAAAGCTGATCGTTGACCTCTAAAGCATTAGGACCCATTTCAGCTCTGAGGATGACCTTTGTAAAACAAAGAATGTTTCAAAATTCTGAAACATCAGGAGTGTTTCACTGTTGGGAGTGACAGATATGGGGAAATGATAGATGTCATCAGTTACGTCAATAGAAAAAACAATTGCATATAATAGGTATAAAAATGCACCTGAACTCATTTTCTGCAACCAGTTTTGATTTATCTGTGAGCATTTCTTGATAAAATGAAGTTTAAAGAAGAATAGTAACAGAAGGTCAGAGATTAAGTCCTTTAACGAACTGTAGAGAAACCTGAAAAAGTCGCTTATGCTAATCAAAATACTGAGGAGACATTGCTTCTCAGTTCATGGAGAGCACTGGGAAATGAATCACCCAGTTGCCTACCCATGCCTTGAATATCTATTCTGATTTACATCAGGTTTTCTGTCACTTCTTTTCATGCATGCATGTATGATCTATGGGGCAACAGTGAATACATTTTTTCCCCTACTATTGAGAGAGTTAATAATATTTTTATCTACATTCCCAACTAAACAAGCATACAAAGTGTAATAACTTTCTGTGCTAGTTCATAAAAAACCTGCAAAATGTTCCATACAGAGACTACCTCACCTCATTTTGGTTTGTTTGTTTGGGGTTTTTGTTTTGTTTTGTTTTGTTTTGTTTTGTTTAATAAGGATCATTTGTTTTTGTGGGAACTTCACCTGCTAAGGAAAGCACATGCAGAAAAGTGGAGTGTGACCATGAGCTCTGCAGGTCAATAGCTGAAGTCCAGAGTTTCACATTTCAGCTGCAAATGTGAGAGAGAGCCCTCCCTCCCTGCCTGGCACAGTCCTCAGCAGCGTTTTCCTTTCCAGTTTGTGAGCAGACCTGTGGGCTGCCACAGGGATGGGAGGCATATGTTGTGTTTGGTGAGCGTGTATTTGTCAGGGCAGCTTGATACGTGAGGACTCAGGGGCTGGGTAACGGTCTCTGGCTGCTTCCCATGTGATCTGCAGGTGCCAGGGCAGGTCATGGGGTGGGACAGAAGGCAGAGCACCTTGCTGATTAGAGATGTGTGTTCCCCTGCTACTGGGGAGTGTGGGGAAAGCACACATCAGGTGAGTTTCATGTGCAATGCACAGGACTTTGCAGGTCTGCAAAAGCCACCCTGATCACTATAGGTCAAGAAAACAGAACAAAAAACTAATGTCACCTGCAGAGGAGTAATTCCCTGCCACTGACTACCTGTGCTCCGAGGTTCCCTTTATAACCCTTTGCCTATGCACATCTGTCAGTCTTCATTCCCTGGTTTTTTAGGCTGTTTCCAGTCTGGTTTCCCTCCACTGCATCTCCCTTTGGTCAGTTACATCTCCAGTGTGGGTAGGAAAACTTCTTGTAAATGCCAATCCAAGCTTAAAAGTAGGGTGATATGAAGAGACAATCTACAGAATCTTACCAAGGGCTGTTACAGCTTCTTGTATATCCCTACCATATCTAGTTAAGAAAGCTCATGCTTAAGTGTGTGCTTCTTTTTTGTTTCCTTACAAGGAGTGGACTGCATAGCAGCTTGAGAAATACAGGGTCTTTATTAGAAAATATCACTTAAATAACAGGCATTGGCAGAAATCCCAATTTATGCTTTAGCCTATCCCCCTGGTGTCACCCAACTGGTTTAACTTGGTTCCTGTGGTAAGTTTTTGACAATTACAGCTTTTTCATCATGATTTACTTTTAAATTGCACATAACGAACTGCAGTACAGTCAGCATAGAGTGGTTTTATGATGTCCAGTACCACATACCAGAGGTAGCTTGTTGGTTTTGTTAGGAGGTCTGGTGTAGATGTCATCATTTTTCTATTTTGGGTTGTTGGTCTTTCCTTCTCAGTTTCTCAGTCTTACACCCTTGAACACCAATTGTCTCCCCTTTGTATTCCTCCTCCATTCCACTGCAGTGCTCTACAGTGTTATACCTTAGTTTACTGTGTTTTTTGTCAAGTTACTTCACTTAACTGTATTGATACTGGTATCCCAAATGTCTTTTATTAATCTGCCACAACAGGTCTGGAAAGCGCCGAGAGTCTGGAAACAGAAAGTAAAAATTACAGTCAGCCAGCTTGGCTTTTTCCATGTAGTGTGGTAGTCGACCTAATATCAAACTAGGCTGTCTGCAGGTGTCACCAAAGGAGGCAGTGGTGTTGTATGACAGAAAATGGATGAGGGAAGACAAAAAATCCCAGCAAGGTCAATAAAATCGTAACAGTCTCAATCACAAAATCCCAGCAGTCAACAAAATCCCAGCACTTCCAGTCAGCTGCTCCTAAGACACTGCCTAAGCCATTCACAACACCCATGCTGCCCTGATCCCACCTTCACCTTTCACTCTGTTGCTGTGAGAAATGCCAAGTGGATTTTTTGTGTAGTTTTTTGGTTAGTGTTCTTTTTTCATCTAAAGAGCTACTCCTGTCCAAAATTTCATTTCTTCTCTCTTCGCTTGGAACCATTTTAGTTCATGAGGGCTTAAAATCCATTACCCCAGTCCTCCATTTCAAGCCATTATCAGAATTTCACCTGTGAACTAAAGTGTCAAGTTCCAATAGATTGCTAATCCAAGCAGGTGCTTTCAGAGAACATCATATTCAGTCTTTTGTTCAGTGTGCTCACTCTTTATATTAGACAAATGTATATTAAACTTTAATCTCTATTATGGGCCAATCCTGCAAGCTTCTCTTCATAATATCCACTGGTTTCCCTGTGCAGTCTGAATCATGATATAGTGTTTGGAGCTGATAACAGATGTATGACAAAAGAAGAAAGATCTGTCAGTGACTCACCCATCTGACTTTCAAACTTTTATTCAAATTACCAAAAAGAGACAGTGTGTATTTTGACAAGTTTCAATACCTTCTTCAAAATAATCAGTTCCTGTGGAGTAATGAGATTTTTTTTCTTGCCCCAATACCACTGATGCAATCTGAAGCATGTAGGAAGTTTAGATGGTGTATCTTCACTTATCAGAGCAGAAAACATCTCTTATTTCAGAATGTTGTCCATGAGAAGTAATATATTTTCTCTAATATGTGGCTGAACTTGAGAGCTAGACTTTGACTACCAGTGATGTCAAGGATTATCAGTCTAGTCTTAGGAGTTTCATGTTGCTCCAGTTCTTGATTTTAGGTAATCTCCTACCAAACCTTGGCTTTAGGTAGTTTCAGCCTCCCTCTAGAGGACCATGTATTTCAGGTGATAATATCTATTAGTGGTACTTTTTTGTAGCATTTCTGAGTAATAGCTGGAACTGTGAGCTATCAGATATGTAACAAAACTAACATGCACACAGTCCCTAGTTTTTCTAGTGTTACTATATTAAGTCAATTTTTCATGTGTTCTATTATTAGTCAAGTGACATGCGGTTTAGCAGTAATATTCTGTATCTTCTGGTTGGTAAAGTCCCATGTGTGCACTTGCCATGCATGAAGATGTAATCATGCCAATGTAGGATTTCTTGGACTTGAGGCAGCAATGGAGTCCATCCAGGTACACACTGAAGGGAAGCACATGCTGAATCACAAATACAGTTGATACACTGAGTAGTTTATGCCCTTCACACATGGCATGTATATTTTGTTTCTTTAAATTGTATATTCACCTGAGAGCAAGTCTGTTGGAAAAAGTATACAACTGTTGTACTTAGCCAAACCTTTTAAAAGACATGATTCAGCATTCATGAGCAAGCATTTCTCAGGTCACACATAGCAGCTTACTTTAGCTATTTCTTTTAAAGTTTTTACAAAATTTAACTAATTGGTCTATAAAGAAGAAAAGCAGTAAAAAGAACCGTCTCAGTGGATTCTTGGTTAACATCTCCATGTCAGAGTTTACTGGTGTGTGGGGGTGCTAGGGTGAGATTCTATGTTCTTTTCAAACCCATTGACTCCAGTGAGTCTATGTGATGTAAATACAAGCAGGACTTGGCTCCTGTCTGTCACAAGAAGTATGCTCTTTTTGAAAATAGGAACAATCTGATCTAGTGGGTAGCATCCCTGCCCTTGGAGGGGGGGATTGGAACTAGATGATCTTTAGCGTTCCTTCCAAGCCAAACCTTTCTATGATGCTATGAAAATATCTAAAAACATAGGCGTGGTGATGTTTTAAAATCTACTTTTGAAAAATATCAAACCCTCTCATTCTCTGTTTATTTGTTACACAATATTGAGCATTACTCCACTGAAATAACTTGTTGATGCTATATCCTACTTATTGCAGTAGGGGAATTTTGTCTTCTGTCGAAAAGGTAATAAATGTTTTAAGGTAGTCTGTTATACGTCTGTTCACTGCCTGGAATATATACAATTTACTACACAGTCACATCAGTGCCTGGTGCAAGTCTTCAACAGCCAGCAGACCACCTTGGATATATTATGTAGTGTCTAGATCCTAGCTGCCTTCTCCTTAATCATTAAGAGGTAATCATAAACTTCAGCTGGCAGAACAAGGATCTCTTCTCGAGTGCATTTTATTCTTCTGATTAAGATTTGATAACAAAGTTGATTAATCCTTTCTCTTTTCTCTTTTTTTTTTAATGTGAAGGATTACTCCATTGTTTCATTTCCTTGTTTGATTAATTTTTACACAGAAGAATCAAAAGTGAAGAATAAACCAAAAGGAACTAGAAACTCTTGAAGGGTTTTTTTAATGGTTATGATTCACCAGCTACTGTAACTGTTCAAAAAAACAGTTTTGGTCAGGGAGACCAAATCTAGTTTGGTCTAGATCAAACTAGACCAAATCAATCTAGTTTTGGTCAGGGAGATTTTTACTTCCATTACAGGGATTTTCACATATCCTTTACCTTGATTTCCACTTCCTTAACTTGATGTCTGCTCTGTTGGAAAGACAGCTGGAAGTGCAGCAAAAAGGAAATGCTGAATGAGCAGAAGATAGCAAGCAAACCTTCCTAAGTTTCTAATAGTTTTTTCTCCAGTGATGATGCTTTCCTTTCCCTGCATGGACAAATAAATGCCGCGTATCGCCGAAAGGGAGCACTGGGCACTGATTAAATATCATCACCAACTATGGAAAAGAATCTTCTCTGACACATCCCGGGTCATTGTGGGGGCCTAAAGAATCCTATGGTGAAACAGTTGCAGTTGTCCTGTAGTAGTTCAAAGGAGATTAAGCCAAAATTTAAAACTGAGCCCTAATTTCTAAGTTTCTACTGTTTCTCTGTTTATATACAGGAATATATTATTGCAGAAAATTGTCTGAAACATTGATTACTAATATTGCCTGTTACAGGAATTGTTGTGCATATACGAAGCACACCTAGATGATCTAACTTTTACTGTGGAAATAAGTTCATTATAACAACATGCTCGAAAATTCACCCAAAAAAGAGTGGAACAGCGGGATGGAAGAGCACACATGTGAAGCACAGCTCTGGAGGCTGGATTCAGAGCCACTGAGTGGCAGACTACCCTGCTTTCACTAACCCAAAACATACAAATTAATATAGGGATCTGCTTAAAGGAAAAATGACACCAAAATATTATACACAGCTCTAGGGAGCACAAACAAACCCAAATGATTTGATTTCAGATGAAGCTCTGCACATTGAAACCAAAAATTTTAAATATAAAACTGCAGTTAGGTTTTCTGTTTTGCATCACTGTTTAGAGGTCTGTAAAGAATTCTTTCAAATGCACAACAAATTTGCTAAATCAAAAAAAGGACAGAGGTAGTACCTAAAAAATTGTATTATTTTGTTAATTACAGGATACAGGCTTGAATCCTATAATCTATATTGCAGCATGTTTCCAGAAAGACCAGGAAGGAAAATTAGAAAACATTCACAAAAGTGAATGTGCTAAAGGGCTCAGGAAGGGTTGAAATAAAATGCATTTTCTG
>NW_005054297.1:5364687-5378965 GCF_000277835.1 Geospiza fortis | reverse complement strand
AAAAAAAAAAAAAAAAAGCAAAGCAAAGGACACATTTTCCAGAGTTTTCCAGAGTAGATGGGATAAAATGTGCTCTGAGCTTAAATAAATACACGTATTTCCTGGTCTTTGTCTGAAACTGAATTGAGGCTTGCACTCATAGAGAGTAGAGCTGGGGGAATTCCTGCCGGATAATGTACAGCATCAACCTAAAATATGGAATTAAAATACTTTATTGGAGTTGTTCAACAGCAGAAGGGCTTTTCATTTTGGCTATTAGGTTAGTAACGAAAAGAGCATAATAAAATTTTAGATCAAAGGTGTGATATGTAAGCTCAGCCCCCACAGGTGTATTGGCATACAGGGAGATAACAGCATGAGATCATCACAGAATCATAGAACATCCTGAGTTGAAAGGGACCTCAGGGTCATCACCTCCAGCCCCAGACCCTGCACAGCACCATCCCCAGCAGTCTTACCTTGTGCCTGGGACTGTTGTCCAAACTCTTCCTTGAACTCTGTCAGGCTTGGTGCTGTGCCACTGCCCTGGGGAGCCTGTGCCAGTGCCCAGCCTCCCCCTGGGTGAAGAACCTGTTCCTGATATCCAACTTAAAACTCTTCTGACACAACTTCATGACACTGACTCTTTTAAGGACGCTACTTTTAAAATATAGGGTTGTTTTTCTGTTTCCAGATATATCTGTGGGGTTTGCAGCAAGAATATGGATGGGGCAAATATATAAAATAGATACTATAGCTTTCATAATCTTCTCCAAGAGGCACAAGTCTTTGAGACTTGACCATTTATTTCCTCCTTAGAACTGGAAATAACACCAGCTGGAGGTACTGAACCCAGCTCAGTTGGGTTGTCTAAGGGATGAACTCTCCAGACTTAAGGTGCCATTTTCAAATTCACAGTTTTGGTTAAGTTGGCCTAAAGCAGAAGAAAACCACGCACAAATAGGATGAGCAATAAGTAAAGAGCCACTCATGAGGACGCACTGAAGAAGGAGCAGAAGTTGTTATCATGTCACTAACTAAATGAGCCACCATGTCAGGGGGATGGGAAAAGTGTAAGCATGGAAAAATCCTGGGTTTTTTTCTCATTCCCCTGTACTATTAAGGGAAATGAAATTTATTGCCTTCTTGATAATTAAGCTGGATTTCATCAAAAACGATCAATTTCTACTGCCAGTTTCTCTCAAACAGTGTTAAATCTGTAAGGCCTTGGCTATTTAGTAACACTTCAGACTACAGGAATAAAAGTTTCCTATTATTTTAGGTGGGATAATATTGTATATGACCTACCATCTACTCCTCTTGAAACAGAATATGAAAACTTGTTTATCATTTTATATAACAATCTGATTTATTTGAATATTTCTCACAGAATGCAATTTTAAATGTTTAGCCTTCTCTTTATAAGGTCTTGTGAAAAAGATATTCTGGTATGAAATGGCTCAGTTTAACAGGTAATGAAATAGTGATTTTTTTTTTTTGCCAGAGCATTCCCATTTTGACTTCTAGCAACTTTCATGAGCAGTCATTGAGGATTAAGTGAAGTCTTTGGGGAGGTCTGTCTCTACAAAGTATAAAATTGCAGCTGACAATTCTAACTTTCTAACAGAAATGTAACTTGAAATTAAAGAGATAAGATCACTGTTAGATTATGCTTTGAGCAGGATTATACTTTAGGTACCACTGGGTTTAAAACCAGAGTGGGTGACAGTGTAAACTGGGAGTATTTAACTAGCATATTGCTTAGAATATTTTAAAAACCTTTTACTTGCTCCAGGAACTTGAGTCAGCAAATCTTGTAAAAACAAACCACAAAATGTTACTGATCTTATGTCATTATCTCATCAGAGATACCTTTCTTACTTCAATTTATTCATTTTTCCCACATTGTAGGATTGCAAAATGAATGCATTAGAATGAAAGGAGAACATTGTGAAGAGGTAAGCTATCCAAGAAGATACAGTAGCCAGAATGTGAGTATGATCTGTGATTCTTTTGCTTTTTCTGTACAGAGCACACTTAGCACCGGTGCAGTTGGTTCTGGAAAGGGCCAAACCAGAATGGCATGAAATTGCAAATATGAGATAATGACTTCAGGCACACACACAGAAATATTGGAAAAAAATCACCCAGTTAATTGCAGTTAATATACTGCAAATTTTCAAATGTTCATAAAAAAAAATCAAGAGTGTAGCACGTAACTTTTCTATATACAAGGATTACATCCAAGAGATCCAACTTCTGATATGCTTAATTTATAAGCCCTGGATATTTGGACACACCACAGCAGCCTGACTGAATCTGACTCTGTCAAAAAGTGAGTGTGGAGAATTCAGAGCTGAGCTTGTCCTTGGAGTTTTGTTTCTCCCTTATTTTGACTTGAGACTTCTTGGCAGATTTAAAGCAGTTTTGTAATGTAAGCAAAGACTAAACAATGAAAATTAATTTAAAACTTACATACTTTCAGTGACATTAACTCCCTGCACTATGTAATACCATATAAACATGAGCAAATAGTCCAAACTAACTACAGCAATTGTTCCTTGGAGTATATTTTCTTAAGGATTATATAGAAAAAAGCCTGGCAAGTAAGGCCAGCAATACCATAATTTAACAGCTCATCTGTGCTGAAACTCTGGAAAGTATTATTTTCAATGTTTCAGTATTTTAATAGTGTTTTGAAATTGTTATGAAATACTTCCAGGACTGTTTAGCACAATAATTGAAATAAATTAAAGTATTTTTTATCACTATGGACTTGACCTGCCTCCCCTAGTTTCTCAGAAAATTATAACTGACAACTTTCTACATACAGTTATTGGATGGCAGTATTCCAATCATAGAAGTCCAAAATGCAAAGAGCATTTAGGTAATTTGCAAATAAAGCTAAACATCCCAGAAATTAAGACCTGGAAGAAAACTTCAGCTGGGGTAAATTGTCTTTGCTCCTGAAGTTCTCCCTGTACCTCCTCTTATTGTGTTCAATAATTAGTCCAAAGTGCCAGCTAGCAGAGTTCCATTGAACTGGAAAAAACTGGCCTGGAGATTATCACAGTAAGAGAACAAGAGTCAAACAATAAAATACTTAATTGTGTACAACAGAACGCCATCCATGAGCCTAATTTAAAATCTTACTTTCATTATATGAGCCCATAATTTGAAGGGGACAACCTGTCATCTTGCTGTCTGTCTACCCTTCCATGCAAAACCATGACAATGGGAAACCAGCAAAATTCTAGACATCCCACAGTCTTTTGCTTTTCTATTTATTAGATCAAAATCCTACTTTGGTTAGATACTTTCAAGGAGTGTTGTTTCCTCGTGGGCTTTGTTGACAGGGTTTTATAGAGTATAGTAGCTGTCTATGTTGTACCAGTAGTAATGATAGATAGGTCTTCTAGTGGAGAGACATTTTGTAATATCTTCTAAATTTTTTGCTCTTTACCCTCACTTCATGGTTTGAATTGTTTCAAATGACTAAAATTCATCCTCAGATATCAGTTGTTGAGAAGAGGTTTAGCCAGTTAGTTACTCTTTAAAATCTGAGACTATGTGCCTCTCTTTGGTACTGAATAACAGAGAATTCATCAAAATGTAATAAATTGTATGTTCAGTTTCTTGTGCAGACTTGTGCAAATTTATGTCAAATCAGATGACTGCTCATAGGAACTTTATGTTTTCTGTAAAAACCTGAAACTTTAAAGAATGACTATTGCTGATTAAATTTATTCATTTTATGTAAGTGTAATTTTCAGTATTTGTCTAATAGAGACAATGCCTCTCTTGATTCCCATATCTTGGATTCCCTTAAAACAAGGATTAAATGATTCTTGGGAACTCACATGTCAGTGAACAAAGCTCAGTAGTATTACCTTAAGGGAATTTATTATCAACAGACACTGATACCCCTCTAAAACTGTTGATGTTAGATGAAATGCTATGGAACACAAAGTAATTTCTCTCTGTACATAGTAAGACACACAAACTGAAGCCCTGGCTTCAGACATGCTGGTACCAATTCACCCAATAATACATCAGCTGACCTTCTCCATTTCCTCTCTGCTAATTGCACAGCCACTCTCTAAATTACTTAGTTGGTGTTGTGAAACTAACATCTCTTTATCTAATTCCGTGGAAATGTGGAAATTCATTTCATCTTAACGTCATGAGGATAGAGTGGCTTCTTTTGAGAGCAAAGTATGAGACAGCAGCAATCTGAAGACTTCCTTGCTTTTCCCAACTCTTCCACTCTCCCATGGAGTGGCCTGTGCCAAATATTTGCTTTGTTTTTCATCTTTAAATTGAAACTCATAGTGGCTGCTGTTAACATAACTGATTTCATTAATATACCTCTGTGAGATATGCTAATGAAAATCTCTTGGGGTGAAATAGTTGTGACTCTTTGTTATGTGCCTAACTGAAATCTTAAAATCAAAGACTACAGTTCTCAGTTGTTACAGCTGGGGCTTTATTTAGCAGCCTGTTGCTGTTTTGAGCTTTATTAGGGTGTTGAGTACTGTCAAGAACAGTTGTACCATTTTGTTGCTGATGTTATAACCTATTGGGGTTGTTTCTGGTGGCAATCCCTGATCTTTTATATGTTTTTTAGAAACCATGTCATGGCTGTACCTCGGAAAAGTCTCAGATGACCAGTACCTTAGAACATGTGATGGATTTTGACTTTGACTGAGGTTGGTCTAATATGCAGAGGTTTGCTCAAAGGAGAACATCAATAGTACCAACATTTGTTGGTGTTAATATAATCCAGAAAAAGTGTTCTCCTGGGCCATGGGTGATGCAGTTTACTTGGTGTGAAGTTCTAGCACATAATATACCCGCAGCATAAGGGTATGCAGGGCTATTCACTTGCAGGTCTAGCTTAAATCCTGAACTGTGTTTTCCTAGCAAATTAATATTCACAGGGTGAAGGGACAAAAGGGCTGTACAACATCATGTATAGCGTGGAAAAGAAACAAACACCTTTTAAAAATATCTATGTTCCTCTTTGATGGGGGTGCATTCATTCCTCACAGCACTTATGAATCCATTATGATAAGACACAAAAAGGAAAAGGATCAGCTTCAGTTGTTCAGAGAGCATTGATCTAACTTCTGCCTTCAATTTGTAGTAGTTAGAGGGCCAGATGTGAGGGGAGAGGAGATGCAGCTGAGCTGTGACAGTCTGAGAAGTGCCAACATGAGTAGCAGCATGCACGGTGAACCATTTGGGTGGAATGAGTGCACCATGACTCATCCCAGACATCAGTAATATCGCAGGGCGTCAGAAGGATTGTTATGAGAACTTATGTTACACTGGACAAATGATTTACACATATTTCTTTGAAGCAGTTTCCCTAAATTGTATACAGAACTCCCATAGAAATTTCTGGAGCAGAAATCCCTTTTGCACCCTGGAAGCCCATAGAAACTTTACCATGATTATGGAATTGGACCTGAGGATTTACAGGGACAATGTGCTTTATTCATCCCATTCCTCAGAGAGCCTTGAACACTGTACAGAGCTCACAGCCATCACCTGGGAGGTCTCATTTTCTCTCTTCTGAGGAAGGTGGTAGGACAGGCTGCCTGGATGCCCATGAAGGCATCAGGACCAGCTGCATTGCATCTCACAGGCAGGTCAGGTAGATGGTACTGCAAATATTCAGGAAGTTCAAACACTTTGACTTTGCACTTCAAAACAGTGAAAAGTGGTCACCCCAAAACAATTTAAAAGATACCTTGAGATGTGTTTCAATAATAATGTGACCTAAATACAAGAATTTCATCATTGAAGACCTGTGGAGTCTTCCAGAGATTAATTAAGCAACATGTAATATATGACCTTTGCAGAAGCTCTGCAGGGGCAGCAGGAGCACCTTGTTTGCCTTTGTTCCCATCTATGGCTGGTGAATGGTATTTCAGAAATCACTGATAGTACAACAAGGTGCTCAGAAGTAAATTTCATCCTTATATTATTTAGTTCAAATCAGTATGATCTGAACAGAGCTAGACCATTACTTTCCATATATGCTTTTTCTAATTGTTTTATTTAATTTCACTTGTTAGGACAAAAAAGACTTGGTAAGGTCTAACCTAAGATAAACCTAAACCTATTTGCAAATTTGACACTAGCTACAGATAAGCTTTTCCAAATTCATCATTTTACAAGTGGATTTGCTATTTAAGTTAAGATCTTTGTCAAATTAGTGAAAGAACAGAACAGAGTATTCTTCAGGAAAAAAGAATGAGGTAACTGTAAATTGATGTGGTTTTGTTTTGGATGAGAAAAGGTACATACAGATAGCAGGAAATGGCAGAGCACACCAACTGTTTTGCTTCAAGGGCAGTGTGTTGAGCATATGAGATTACAGGGGAGAAAAGGATGGAGACTAGAATTAGAAGAGGCAGATTCTTTTATTATCACGGATTAGCAAGCCTCATTCAAATATAGGGAAAAATATTTTGGTGTACTTTTGTCCAAACTATTAACGCAGTCATATTAAGATACGTAAATTATTTCTTAATTGAAAAACAATTGTATTAATAAATCAGTGTTACTAATAAAATAGCCAGCTCCAGAGAAGTTCTTGCCTAAAACTTTCAACATCCCAAATAATGCATGATTAAGTACAAGTGGACAGACACTCGTGTTTTTGTTTCTCCTAAATGATAAAATTACATCTGCAATGAGCAAGCATTTTGTTAAAGCCTCCTTTTTTGTCTCTCCTGAAACTTCCAGGGAGACAATGAGATGATACTGATCTGCAGGGACAGTGATCTGTCAAGCAGTTAGCTAAATGTAGTGGAGAGAAATGATATTATAAAGGCAACTCAGCACTGTTCAAACATGAGGACTATTGGCTGTACATTTGAGTAAATCTATGCAAAATAAAAGCTTAGAAAAACAAAACTCTTTGATCTCGATATGTTTCATGCAGAAATCCACTCCAAAATGGGAGTCAAGAGTTCATAGCAAATTCTTCCTCATTTACTCTGGCAATTTAACTAGCAGATGCTGAATCGAGCTCAGCCCAGGACCAGATGGTATTCATCCAGAACTTCTAAAGGAAATAGTAAAATTATTAACTATGATGTGCAATCTATTGTTTAGAACTGCGTTGTTGCCAGGGGGAAAAAAATTGTATCAATGTGATGCCAATGTTTAAAAAGGACTCCAGGGGAACTAACCCCTTGGAATTGTGAGCCAGTCTGTAAGCCTGGTGTTCAAAGGAAAACTGATGAGGACTCTAATAACAGATAAAAATCTCTGGGCAAATTTGTAGAGGAAAGTTGCACCTTATACATTCGGAGTCCTGAGCAAGTGAACAAGGGGATCCAGTTAGTTTTAAACACTAACTCCACAGTTTCTGGGACTTGCACAGAGTATGATTCCTCATACATTCTGCCCTTGCTTTTGGTTGAAATTAGTACCTTCTGGAGTTAGTCATGGCTCAGTACTTATTCCTCAGCTCTTCAAGCCTGTGCTGCCCCTGCTGTCTCCCACCGCTGTGATCCAGCCCCTTGGCTGCCTGCACAGCACACAGTGTGAGCTGTGGCCAGTGCAGCCTGGTTCAGTTTGCCTTTTTGCCGACTCTGTGAAGCCTCCTGGCCTCATTGGCTTCATCCATCTTGCATGTGCTTAGCAAGCATGTCCTGACACTGAAGTGGGCCCATGCCTTGGGCTGGGGCTCAGTGAAGGGCTCCTGCTGTCCTGGGGAAGCTGGTCCTGCACCCTGTTCCACATACCTTTGAGACTGATAGGAGAGACCTGCACTGGCTTCACAGTGTTAATCGCAGCCCTGGCCAGGCTCTCGCAGCCTGAGAGCAAGGTGGTCAGTGGGACCATGCAGGGGTGTGGGCCACTGATGCCCAGCTGCATCCAGGACTCCCAGAGGTACAAAGGATAATTGAGAAATTAGAACTTTCAATCTAACTTTTCAATCTACTTTCCTACATTCCTATTTCCATTATATGTACTATAAAGCAAAGCTGGCAAGACTGGAAGAGAAAGCCAGGCTTTCCAGTCTGTGTATATCAGCTTTGAGGGGTCAGGATTTGTTATAAAGAATCTGTTACTGTTCTGCTTTTGAGTAAAAGGGATTTAAAATGTGAAATTAGTTTTTCATTCAGTTATGGTAAAGATTAATTTCTAATATTAATTTGAATTTCTGGCATAAACAATATACTGGAAAGTAAAGTATATACATAAACTATATACTGGAAAGTAAAAGCCCATGGCTTTGTGGATACACCAGTGAGGATGATGCTTATTAAAAAAGCAGAATTTCTAAGCCATAAAGATCTTTGTGTTTTCCACTGATGTGTAACTAATGTGGCACAGTTTATCAGGTTTATCGAGTTTATCAGGTCATATACAAGTTCTTGCACAGAGAAAATGTACAGACTTCTGCTTATATTAACTGACAATTCTAATTAACTTTCATAAGTTTTGATCCACTAAGTGAAATTAGTGAGTTTTTCTGTTGACTTGCTGGGGTTTGGATCAGGCACGTACAGCACTTTCATATGAAACTAGCACTTTGCCAATTGAGATAAATGTAGCTGCTTTTATTTTTCTGAGTCTACCCTATCTTCAGTTTACTCTGAAAAATATGAAGACAAGAATAATTTCCATGTAAGGAATGCAGAATCCTCACTATGGTTTTCTCTTCTCTTCTCTGCCCTTTTATTAAGCAAGTCTTACCATTTTAAATGTTAGTTGAAAGACAGATTTATCACTCTCCTCACTCACTGGGCCTCATTTATAGGCTGTGACCTAACAGGCTGACTCTGAGAAATAATGCAGAGACATGACTAGAAGCAATCTTGCAAGGGGTTAATGCTGTAATCTTTTTCTAGCCTGTTTATAATCCCAACAGTAGTGCAGTAACAGAAGAGGGTGGATCTAAGTACCCAGGGGGATGTGTCAGTGTGTGTGTGTGTGTATGTGTGTGTGTGAGTGTGTGCATACATGTGAGTGTGTGTGCACACGCTTTGCTTTCCCAAACGGCCGTGGTGCCTCTGGAATAAATCGTGCTCAGCCAGCACAGGACTCTGTGTGCTGGGTGCTCCTGCTGGAGAGTCAGAACAGCTCCCTTGCACAGCTGCCTCTCTTGCATTTCTTCTGAAGACCTCGTTCAGAAACCATTTGTTTACTGCAAGCATGGGCAGATAGTTACAAACCCACCTTCTCCTTCATCAGAGATAACCTGTGGATCCTGAAGAATGGAAATAGTTGATGCCAGTAGTTTCCTTGGGAATGGTACCAACATTACTGATTTCCTCTGTGATATCATCTTGGAAAACGACACTTTTTTCTGTGTGGATGATGCACCTTATCCTTCTAAAGGTATGTGTGGAAAATTGATTTTTTCCAGGCAGTTTTACTTCTAGCTGGATGCAGAGATACTATAGAAAGAAAGTGCTATGCAAGGCATTTTCTCTGAGAGAGTGCAAAATCAACTGCTTGCTTTTAAGTTAGTATAAGAAACAGGCAGCAAAAAATGTAATATGTGCTGGTTTTCTGAGTTCAAAATTGAACTAGGAAAAAATCTGGATATAATGGAACGCTAAAACAGTAGCACTTTGGAGCACAAAATGCAAACATCTCTGCCAAGAACTTGGAGTAGCATGATTTTTATTCAATTCAATAACAATTGAGTGATCAGATCTGATACCTTGTATGAAAGTGATTTAATATGAAATCATAGCACTCCGAAGCTGAAAAAAAATCCATATATTAAAGTGTCTTTTGATTGCTTGATCTTTTCTTACTTCTGCATAAAATAGGATCTCCCATGGTGAGTAAGTGGTGCACAGTCAGCAGCATGAGAAGCACATGCTTTAAGAAGTTGTATTTGACTCTCCAAATGTACGTTGTATTGCTTATATTGTAGATTAATGCTATGCAATTTAGGTAGATCAGAATGCATTTAAGAATTTCAGCAGTTTCACTGATTTTGTGTTGGTGTAAAGACATAAATCTTCATAAAACTGAATGCAGAAAGGCTTTAACCTTCTGATTAAAGATTGAAATATATAATATTAATCTGAGTTGAATACTGTGTAACTGATCTTTTCTTGTGACAATTTTCAGATTTGCATCAGATAATACGGATTCTGCTGTATTGCTTGATATTTCTGCTCAGCATTTTGGGGAACATTCTGGTGATTACGGTGCTGATAAGAAACAAGCGGATGAGAACAGTCACCAACACCTTTCTGCTGTCACTAGCAGTCAGCGACCTGATGCTCTGCCTTTTCTGCATGCCTTTCACCCTCATTCCCAACCTGCTAAAAGATTTTATTTTTGGAAGTGCTGTTTGCAAAACTGCCACTTATTTCATGGGTAAGTCTGGGAAGTTTATACTTATTTTGAAGACTGACTAATGAGACAGGTGAGAAGGTATTTAAAGATCTATAAGAGGCTGATTGTTTCCATCCACCATTGAAGTTACCAGTATTATGAAGAAACAGCTTTGTAGTGCAAATCTTCATGGTTCTGGTGTCCTTGGTCTGATCCAGCAAAACACAGAGGCACACACACTTAACTTTAATGACATACAGAAGTGTTTTGCTGGATATGTAGATGTTGGATGATCAAACTTTAATGAGGAACCCAGTACATGCACTTGCTCAGCTGTCACTGACAACATTCTTATCAGTGTTCAGATCACCCACCACAAATGATGGGCTTGTACACCCTCAGTAAGGGCAGATTTTACCCACAGATTTTTGGGTAAAAAAGATACATAAAAAAGAAAAGAGAAATAGGCCAAAGCAGGTGTGATGTGCAGAGCTGGAAGTTGGAGCAAGTACTCTTTGCGGACGGACCAGGTGTGATCAGAGCTCCCCAGAAAACCATAAAACACAGATATAGATTTTACAGCCTGACTTTAATAAGCATCACTTTTGTGTGCCTTCCCATACTCTTTATGGTTGTGGAACCAGGATCTAGGAGTTTCAAAATGTCTGGGTTATGTATGTGTAAGTGATTTTTTGTCTCGCTTTAATATTTCCTCTGCATTTGCCTGTTTCTTAACCACAAAAAAAAACCCAAACAAACAAAACAAAACAAAACCGAAAAAGAAAAGAAAAAGAAAAAGAAAAAGAAAAAGAAAAAGAAAAAGAAAAAGAAAAAGAAAAAGAAAAAGAAAAAGAAAAAGAAAAAGAAAAAGAAAAAAGGAGAACATTATGTAAAGTTTTTGCTGCTTTGGGAGACTCTTAGTTGATTACTGGAACCTCAGGTCCCCTTTCAACCCATGCCCTTGAGAACTTTGATGTAATGTGAAAGTACACATGTAAAGTGTACGAATGGGAAATCAACATCTTTTTGTAGATAAAACCAATAAAACTAAAGGCCATGTTTAAACAATTATAATGAATTGCTGGCAAAAATACCCTAAAACATTACTGAAGCATTGTCATCTTCCTCTTATTGCACACAGTGTAAATTACTTTATGAAAAAAATCCAGTGAAATAGACCAGCATAAAGTTTCTCATTATGAAGCTGTTTTAAGAGTCAAAAAGAGAAGATTTCCCACTAAATGTCCAGGTAACAGAGGCATCACCTGACAAACAGACCCTGACAACCATTGCATCAACTATGCTCAATTTTCATTTTAAGATATAGAAAGACAAATTTTCAATTACAGATGATTTCTGTAAAACAAACCATAACAATATTGGCATTTTATAGTCTGACACGTATTCACAAAGACAAATAAAAGCTCATTCACTGAAAGAAAAATTTGTGGCAAAGTTAAGACAAAGTATTGATAATTTTACAGTGGTGAACTTGGGCACCTCAATGACAGAAACACAGACAACCACCATATATTTTATAAAATATGAACAGAAGGAATTAAGGATACTTGAAGGACAAAGATTCTGCTTCGTGACTTTGTTTCTCCTTGTTTGTCACTCCATTAGAATTTAATTAAAAAGTTGTAATAGATTTAACTCTCTTGAATGAGAACATCAAATCACAAGTCAAGCAGGACACTCATAAAAATTAAAACAATAAAAAAGGGACTGTGAACAGCTGTGTTAAGAGAGTAATTAACTGATTTCAAATGCTTTGTTTGAATTTCAGTGCAATTAGTGAACAAACTGCAGTAGCGAAGAGAATAATTAAGAGTAAAATTGTCTTAATTTCCTGTTACCAGAATTTTATGATTTGACAGAGTATTTTTTCTTGGACTTTTGGAGTAAGGGAAGTGCAGAGCAGGAATATCAGTCTGGAGCAATCTGGAGAGCCAGACCCACTGCCCACGCATTCTTCACTGACTTCATCAGACTGATGTTTATAAATCCTTTTGCTTATAAGTAGTTTGCTATATTTTTAATTTTTTGTATGCATACAGCAAGCTAGCAGGACCATTTGAACATAACATAACCTTTAAAACAAGAAGATAACCTTTTTCTTTATTTTATATGCATAGGTGTCTCTGTCAGTGTCTCTACCTTCAACCTGGTTGCCATATCCTTGGAGAGATACAGTGCCATTTGCAAACCACTGCAGTCCAGGGTCTGGCAGACGAAATCTCATGCCCTGAGAGTGATTGCTGCGACCTGGTGTGTGTCCTTTATTATCATGTCACCATACCCAATCTACAGCAAACTGGTACCTTTCACCAAGTACAACAACACCACAGCCAATATGTGCCGGCTCCTTTGGCCAAGCGATGTCATTCAGCAGTCTTGGTAAGAACAACTGGCTGTTAGCAAATGTGCAATTATCTGCTGGTAGCAATAAGCCTATGGAAAATCAAGTATTAACCTCCAGCAAATGTTTACACTCTATTATTCTTATTTAAGATGTAAGAAAAGCCCAACATTTTTAAGCTGCTTACATTTTGACATTTGAATGACTTTTCCCATGTCATGGGAAAGACTGCCCAACATGGCAATGATTCTCACACCATGGTCTGCTAAGCTCCAGCTGTCACTGTAAAGAAAGCATCTGTCACTTGTAGCAGGAATATTGCTTTCACTCATTTACACATAAACTTCAACATTCTCAGATAAATCCTTGATTAATCGTTGAGAAATGCAGACACACCCCTCTGTGTGCTGCCTTGCCTGTTAATTTGTTTGAAGGTTCTCCATAGCAGAGAAGTAGAATATGAAGCTGCAAATGTCTTATTTGAGAATCCTTTTGGTTGCTTATGGAGAATAGGGGCAGAGAGAAGTGGGGAGAGACAAGCTCCCAGGCCTACACATCCAGGCAGGGTAAAGAGCAGCACTCTCAAACAGCAATAGTAATTAAACATGATGTCCTTGCACGTTGACTAAACACTGACTGGCACTGAGAAAGTGTAAGATTTTGTTTTTTATACTGAAGGTCAGTTGGAACTGGGAAAAAGATTAAAGTCTGCTCCATTTTGGTATGGTATATCCACAAAGAGTAACTGTGTGTTAATGATTTCAGCAGTAATCTCAGGAATTTGGCAGCATGAGGAGGAAGGCTACAGGACAAAATTCTCTTCTCTGTGGTTTCCTTACAGATTCCCAGCACCAAAGCCACAGGGATCAGGAGAGGCATAAGCTCGTGGATGCATTTAAACATCATTATTTCCCGAGCTTGTCACTGCATCAGAGAAGCTGACTAGGAGAGTAGCCTATGTGAAACCACATAAAAGCTGCTTCCTTTACCAAAGAGATTGCCAGTCCTGAAGTCCCTCCTCAGGAGCTCTTCGTGGCTCCAGGGATGAAGACCCAGGTTGTGGCTGCTCTGTTTTTGCCCACATGTACCAAGGCCCTCTGGAAGTCAGATCTCTCTGAAGCACAATAATAGAATATTTTTGCATTGGAAAAGACCTCTAAGATCACTGAGTCCAATCATTAAAATATTTTTAATTTACCAAGAACCCCTTTAAGAATCAGCAGATGCTCATTTAGCTTCTGCAAGGCAATTTTTGCATTGACCAAAACTACAGGGCATCCAATGCTCATCTGGTTACAGCAGGGAGTCCCACTCATGGGCAGAGAGAATTTCTGCCCCCTTTAACTACTGGGGGAGTGCCCATCTCCTCTGGGCTGCATAGGTAGGATGAAAGACAGTTTTTGGCCATTATAGTCTTTTTCCTGCTGTACCTTTCTGAGGGAAGCAGGAGAAGAAGTAGGAAGTTTCAAATTTCTGAGATGTCAAAATGGTATTTTGAACTGACATGAAAAAAATTCAAAAAATCTTGAAATCCTTTTTCTAGTTTTTTGCCATTCCCTATTCTCAGTGTATGTTTTGATTCCTTAGGTACACTTTCCTGCTCCTCACACTCTT
>NW_005054297.1:5352880-5364670 GCF_000277835.1 Geospiza fortis | reverse complement strand
ATAATGATGATTGCGTATGGTCTAATATCTTTGGAACTCTACAGAGGAATAAAATTTGATGCCAGCCAGAGAAAATCTTCACGAGGTAACAAAACAATTTGGTTTGGGGTGGGCTTTTTTAAGTTGCAGTTGAAGATACGAGCAGTCATTTTGAGGCAAGTAAAAGGAAAGCTTTCTACTTGCAAAAATGATCATTATGGTCAGTTATGTCATGAAATGCCAGCTGCATTTCTTGAGTACAGTTAGGCTGCTGTTACCAAATAAACCTTACCTATGGCTTGTTTGCAAAGATTCTGGGCAGAATACATTAAATTTCTAATTTGTTTATTATAGAAATACCAGGCTTTGTTTCTGGCCATGGATGAGGACCATTTTTGTCAATAAATGTCACAATGAAAATTGTCAAATTAAAGTAGAAACATATAACCTTGAAAACTATTTTCTGTCCATATAACAGACTAAGTAACATTTTTACACCTTTTGCATCAGTTTGTATAGAGGTAAGATACTGTATAGAGGTGAGAATATGGGGAGACAGCGGATTTGGAGCAGCTGGTAACATGACTGACTCAGAAGCAGGCCAGTGCTTTCTTTGCAACAGTTGCTCAGCTATGAATTATGATGTTTATTTAGATTTAGACTGCATTCTTCATTTTTTATTTGGCCAACTGTTCAGAGGTATTTTGCCAACTATTTAAACAGCACTTTATATGTACAGAAAGAAGAATAAGTACCTGCAGCGCCAAATACGAGGATGGAGATGGATGTTACCTCAACAAAACCAAAAGAAAAAAGAAAATGCCGTTGCAACAGCTCTCTACTATGAGCCACAATAAAATAGAGAGAGTGAGAAGCAACAGCTCTTCTGCCAACTTAATGGCCAAGAAACTTGTCATCCGTATGCTGATGGTGATAGTGGTTTTGTTTTTCATTTGCTGGACTCCCATCTTCAGTGTCAACGCCTGGCGCGCCTTCGACACGGCTTCTGCTGACCGGCGTCTCTCGGGGGCTCCCATCTCCTTCATCCACCTGCTGTCCTACACCTCTGCCTGCGTGAACCCCATCATCTACTGCTTCATGAACAAGCGCTTCCGCATGGCCTTCCTGGCCACCTTCACCTGCTGCGCCCGGCAAACGCCCCCTGCCACACGGGGAGAGGCTGCTGATGAAGAGGAGGGCAAAACGACGAGGGCTTCCCTCTCCAAATGTTCCTACACACACATGGCTACATCTGCACCCCCCTGAGCTGCGCTGGGGAGGCAGTGAGTGGTGAAATGTCTGCTCTTGGAAGGTGACTGTGGCATCAGCTGAACGCCATTTAGTCCTGAGTTAATGAAACGCTTCAGCTGACAGTAAACACAGCAAGAATTTTATGGGAAATTGATGCTATCACTGTATGAGTGGTAAATCACTTTCCCTTCAAAAGTACAAAGGAGGAAGAGAGCTCTGAAGATAAAAGACTTTATGAAAAGCCTTAGAAGTTGCTCTATTTGTAACAAATTCCACTGCAAAAATTGGTGTCCTCTACATCAACGGCTTTGCTCAGTTTTCAGATGCAGTTCTGAGTATCTCAAGATATTTCCAAGATGCAAATAGATTCTCCTCAGACATGAATATATGTAATGCAGTCGTCACTTCACTAGCTATGCCTCATAAGCAAAAATCTTTGTGTTATATTTGTAGTCTCTTTTCACATTATTTTAGCTGAGCTAATACATGTTGAGATCATTTTGGTGCCACTCTCACGGGAATTCTGGGGTGGTGAGAATGGGCTTGTCCATGTGAAATTAATGCTTTTAAGTAAAATAATTTCTTTTTTAAAAATAAAATTAAAATAAATAACGTTGGCTTTGTGGGTGCAATGTTTTCTTCACTCAGGCAATAGCATCAATTAACATAATTTAATGTATTTTTCACTTTTATAAACCCCATAGGACAAGGACAAAGAAATGGCTTTCTTCTGTGCTGAAAGCACCCACATATGCAAGTGGTGCGGTCTAAGATGAGTCACTAAGGCCTGTGTGGAAATTTCCACAGTGGGAAGCACAGGGATAAATGCTTGGGATAAAGCAAAGAGGTGTTTTACAGAGGAGGCAGGACTGAAGACACAGGCTGGTGCCCACAGCAGTCACATTTCACAAATTCATTCACAGCCACTTCAGGCACAGCACTGCCAACATGGAAATAAAGGCATTGGTGCAGAATGGCAGAAAGGGCAGATACAATGAGCAAAGGCTGAAAGGTTTGGTCAGAAAACAGTTTTTCAAAACATTGGAGCAGCTCTTTTCTCCAACTACACGCACTACGTGCTTACTACACATAAAGAGATTCAACACAGAGTAGAGCAGCTTTGAATGGTGTAATTATTGGTGCTTTGTTGAGCAAGAATCCAGTCTCTTTCCTGTGCACCACACAGGTGAGTGTGGGTGTTCAGGTCCTGTCCTTTGCTCTGTGGAACTCAGATGGAGAAGTTACATCACTTATTTTGGTTTGTGAAAATATCCTGTTGGAGATGTTTCTATCTTCTAGCTGAATCAATATCATTATAAACCCTTGTTATTAGACATAGATTAAATTTGAGCACCGTGTGGAATGTAGATGTGGATATTAAATATAAGCCCTCTCAAGGTTTTTAATCAGGAAAATCTGATCTCTTTACAGAATGATTTTAAATTAGAAATACACTGTGAGCTCCAGGACCCAGATCCATGTTCTGCACTCAGTTATTGCCTGAAATGGTTTACTCTAACAACTTAGGACACAACTTCAGCTATTACTTTTTTTCCATCCAGCTTGTCCACAGACAGGAAATTAAAAAAAAATTCTAGACAGTATTTATGCACAATCCATAGAAACAACGTTTTGCCTGCCTACTTAATAAAGTAGCACAGCTCCTGGAGCAGTGCTGAGACCACTGACATTGATCTGACCTTTTCAAATACCCAACAAATTAAATTATGGGATTTAATTCATAGCAATAAAATGAAAATTTTACCTCACTTACAGATACACGTTGAGACCCTCTACAAACCTGTCCTGTGTGCTGAAACTGAAGGAACAAACTTAGCTGCTTTGGAATTTATGTGGAACAGTGACAGCAGCAAACATACTTGTGAAGTATTTTATACCATTTGAAAGCCTGGATCGATTATAGGCAATAGTTTAAAAATTGTTGTTTAAGAAAACCCTCCACATGTTAGTAATATACTGGATGTGACTGTTGCTGCCTATGTGATGTATTGCAGGACAGCCCATACCACAGCTCTGTGTGCTCTTTCAAAAACAAATTCCTTTTTGTAAATGCAGCTTCTGCAGGAGCTGTTATGTCACCTGAGTGACATAACAGGACATGCACAGTTCACCTGCTCTCACTGACTGAGTCTGAGATGGTGGTTTCAGATGAAAGCCAAAAGCTACTTTCAACAATACCTTAATCAGATCTCAGCCCCCCACGGCCTCCAGTCGCTGCTGCTGAGAGAAGCAGAGTTTCTGATTGATTCCCTTCTCATAACTGTCAGGGAGCACAATTTGGAGGAGATGAAATGAGGAAGGCAGGGGAAGATCCTGATGGAGTGGTGGCTGGGAGACAATCAGGGAAGGGTTGAAATGTGCCATTTCTCCTAGGCCCATCTGTGTGTGTGTCACTCATCCCCTCCATTGCCCCCTCTGCACCTATTTTCTTGTGTTATCAACACAATATTTCTTTTGATCAAGCTCCCTAAGCCACAAGCCTTGTGTCAAATTCCAGCAAGAATTAGGAATTAAGCTTTTAAAATGCAATATAGCAATCCAGTCATTTTGTATTTTTCTGCCCTGGTCTCCTAGCACAGGAAATTTCAGCCCTTCTGCATCTTAATGCCATTTTTCCTGATCTGTGCATTGCAGAAGTCATTCCTGGGTCCAAATGTTTCCCTTTCATTGTTAACAGATCATTACATTCTCCCAGTACCTTTAATTCAGATGCTGATGTCACTGAAAAGGTATCTTCAACAATGAATATGGCTGGAATAAACATACCAAAATAAAAACAGCCTATGAAATCTTCTCATTTTAGCAGTAGTTTACAGGGGTTGTGGAGAAAAATCCTATCCTACTACAAGCAGTATCCTGCTAAAAGCAAACTGTTTTCCAGATGTAGTAGACAAATGGCAGACCAGTGAATTTCCAGGTGCATAACATCCAGAAATCTCGGAAGTTTTTATCATCTTTCCCTTTCTCCCAACTCCCAGGGCTTTTTCTCCCCCTCTGTCTGTCTTTCTCTTATCTCTTTCAGCTGCATGACACCATCTGATTTTTCTCCTGCATGCTTCTCAGTCTCTAGGTTACTTTCCCAGCACCACCAATTGCTAGATGATTTTTTTCTCTTTGACAGGTTTATTTTCCTTCCCAGATTTACTTTCCCAGAAAGCACTCTCATCTTCATTTCCCCATCATCTCTGGCTGACAGACTCCTGGAGCACATTTCTCCAAGCAATACATCCTGCCCACAACACAGCAGCTCTGTAATCCCTCCTACACTTCCTAAGGCTGAGCTCACACAGCAGCTCTTGAACACCAGCTCTCTGACCAGCAGGATGTGCTAGGTCAGAAAACAAAAGTGGAACATTAATTACATCCAGATCCTCCTTCGATACTTCTGTCACTGTCACTTGCAACTTCTATTATTAGGGCATGCTTTAATACTGATGCCTTTCCATACTGCTAAATACAGGACTTGGTGAGGGGCCAAAGGAAAGGTATCTCACTGTTGCCAAGACAAAATACCTTGATGCTCTTAATGGAAAGCTGTGTGTGCATTTGGAACTCCAGCCACTAAAGGTTTACACGCCTTATACAAGTCATGGCCACTTTTCCAGTACCACCAAGCCCTTCTTGGCAAAGTGGAGAGCCTGTCTGTGATCCCACCTGCTCCTGCATCCCCTCCCGTTCCTCCTGCCCCCGAGCTCAAGGATGGTGTAACCCCAGCACAGCCACCATGGCTCATCACAGAGCAACCCCAGCACAGCCACCATGGCTCATCACAGAGCAACCCCAGCACAGCCACCATGGTTCATGACAATGGAACCCCTGCACATCCACTATGGCTCATGGCAATGCCACCCCAGCACACCCACCATGGTTCATCAAAATACAACCCCAGCACAGCCACCATGGCTCATCACAAGTCAACACCAGAACACCCACCATGGCTCATCACAGTGCAACCTCAGCATACCCACCATAGTTCATGACAATAGAACCCCAGAACACCCCCCGTGGTTCATCAAAATACACCCCCAGCGCAGCCACCATGGCTCATCACAGTGCAACCTCAGCATACCCACCATAGTTCATGACAATAGAACCCCAGAACACCCACCGTGGTTCATCAAAATACAACCCCAGCGCAGCCACCATGGCTCATCACAGTGCAACCCCAGCACACCCACCATGATGCATCACAATGCTTTCTGGCCTGGAATAGAAAACTTCAGGATCAGTCAATACTGAAATGGATGTTGAGCTAAACTGAGCTGGTTTCTGGTGGTAAAAGATGCCTATTCTCAAAAGGAAGGTATAGAAAGATAAAACCTAATGGTTTTGAATTTGGGAAAGGATTATGTGAGAGCAGAAGCTGTAGCCTTTTATTACAG
Organism: Geospiza fortis; assembly: GCF_000277835.1. NCBI lineage: Eukaryota > Metazoa > Chordata > Aves > Passeriformes > Thraupidae > Geospiza > Geospiza fortis. Next base: position 5,359,037 of record NW_005054297.1, on the reverse strand, counting down.
CATCAGAGCAGTAGAGAGTATAAAATGAAAGTTTGGACTTTTGGTTGGGTTTTATTTGTCTGTAAAATGTTTTGCTCTTCACTTCAAATATAACATAGACCAACCAAATACCACTTCGCCCAGATGTGCATGTAGGTCAGCAGTTTGCTCACCCTCTGGCCACTGTTTTCCAGTCATTTTTTCTATATGCATTATTAATTTCACTTAAACAGCTTCAGCCTTTATGCACAATCCATCCAGCATGCACCCACCTCTTCTCCCAGGGGTTAAGCACAGCACAGTAATGTGTGCCTTTAACATGCCAGAATTTCTCTCTCAGTGTGTATAAAAACCTCAACTTCTAGAATTACCTGTTTTTATTTTTTCCTTCTGCAATGCTTGGTAGGCTGCCTTGGGTACCTCCTAAAGAAAAAAAAAATGTAAAGGAAATCTTCATGAATTGTAAAACTCCTGTTTTGCTGCCTAATGGCAATTCATCCCTGCTAGGAGCTATTTGTCTGCATCTTCACAGATAACTATTTCATGAAGAGTTTTCTTGGCTTCCACTCCAGTTGTGTCCAAAAAGCTGATTTTAAGCTAGCAAGATGTCAGTTGTTCCACTGTAAAGTGAGACAAGAACAAAGCATATTCATTAGCATCAGCTGGTAGTAAACATCAAGTAGGAATCATCCCCTATGGGGTAAACATGAGTTAATTGATGTCCTGCTATTTTGACAGTTATTAAAAATTTAAAAAATATTTCCTGATACAATGAAGAAATGCAACGTATATAAAAAGTCTGATTTAAAACAGTAGACAAAAATCACTGCATACATCCTGTGAAAGTCATACAAACACCAGAGTTACAAAACAGGCATGAAGAAAAGTCACATGTACAGAACCTAAATTCACAGGAAGGGGGCTACTCATGCACTTTGCTTGCTGTCAGAGACAATTTTTAAATTATTATTGAATGGATGTTGGCTCAGGGCCTTGTTCTGAGAATATTTAGCAACTGCTAAGAGGCCTCATCCCTGACCAAGTGAAGAATGACACACAGAGGTGAAACCACAGGGGAAACTTTGCTAAACAGATAACAATGCCTAAGAGAGAACTTTCCAGACAGCTGGGAACTTTGCATTGACTCCTACAAACCTGCTATTGTCCTTCTAACACCTGAGATCCTCAGGAAGATAGGTGTGGAGCAATCAGAGATGCTCCTTGCTCTGCAGCTGGCTCAGATCTCAGCCCATATCCCTGTGGGGACATCTGCCAGTGTTGCTGAGGCTGGCTTGCTGTTATTGAAAAGGAATATGAGGATAGCAATGTCATCCAAGACACTCTGTCTTTGGAGTTGTTTTTCCTGTTGGCATCCCAAAAGATGGTCCTGCCACATGCAAAAAGAAAAAAGAACACTACAGGTATGGCACTGAAATTAATTCAGGAGTTGTTCTTCCACTTCTTGTCCAGCAGCCAACACAGAGCTCACCTCTGCTACCACTGCCATGGTGAGAGGCAGCCTCCAGGGACATGATGCTCCATCAGACAGAGTAGGAGTGACAAAGGCTTTACAAACCATAAAAACCAGTTGCAGTAAGTAGAGAAACAACTATTTAATGAAGCAAAGGATTATTTTAAAAAGAAACAAAACAAAAAAAAACCCACAAGAAACCCCTCCCCAAACTGTGGTGTTTGCATTTAATAGTTACCAGTAACTAGCTAGCATTTCACTGGAAAGAAGCAGGTATTTCCTCTCCTGCCTCACCTCCAGCTCACTTTTCTAAGGCTCTTTTCCACCACAGAGCTCCTGTGTCCTCATTTTGAGGACTGACAGCAGCAGTCTGCCCTGTATCTCGGTGCTACCACCTGGCTTTGCTAGATAATAATTGTCAAACCCATGTGTCTGCTTAGGCTACAGTGCCTCGAGGGTTCAATTATTCTCCTAACTCTACCAAAAGTAACATTTCTAAATTAATACAAACTTACCAAAATGCAACTTTAAAACTGATTCATGTTGTGCCTGTGCTTCCCCCAAATGTAGTTTGAATAATGTTTTCTAATCTACTAATGCATAAAACAAACTGAAGACTTTGATATTATTTCCATGTGCTTGTGGGCTCAAACGTAGCCATCTGTGCAACTTCAGGCTCTCCTTGTGTGCCAAGAATTGTTATTTACTTACATTTGTCCTTGGTCCTCTCAATAGGAATGTTATTTGTGCAAGTGCTTTTGAGCACCTTGCTGTGTCTGTGAGAGCCTCCCCACCTGTGTGAGCAGCTATCGTGGGTATCAGGCGGGAGGCCTTTGAAGGAGGGACATTTGGCAACACTTGCTTTTTGCTTACACCATCAAGTAAATTTACACCCACTTTTTTTAAATTTCAATTTTTAATACTGCAAAATTTCACATTTGGCTTGAGGTCCTTCTACTTTGTTTCATAGCTTTAACATGAATCTTCCTCTTTCACCTCTATAACTGATCTCTAATTCCAGCAATTCCCCTTTTCCCTGGGGAGTATCTCACACACAGGTCACCAACAAAACTACTGTTTTTTCGTATCCAGGAAATTAAAGCAATTTTTGATTGCTTCTCCTGATGCATTGTGTTCAGCTTCATCAAATTTAAAAGGTTAATTTTATTAATATTTCAGGATGTCCATGTCTGCCCTGACAAATTACCGTTCACAATTGTTGGACCATCTTGCATTTTTTTGGTTTCTTGCATTTGGGCCCTTCAGCTCTTTCTGTGGGGTGAAGTGAGATGCGATGATCTGGAAGGAGCAGCCCACAGGAGACACTGAAAATAAGGGGAGACAGATACATTTTCCAGATTTCACACTCTGCAATAAATTGCAAGGAAGGAGTGACAGCACATACTTATGCATCATTAAGGAGGGTGAAGGTTTGGGCAGCAAGGCAAGAGGAGATTAGAAGTTTTAGCACCTGATGAAGCAGGAGGCCACTGAGTACATAGATTGCATCTGTGTCAGAGAGGAAATTAGCCTAAAATGCAGACATTTAAAGTCTTTTGGGGTGGGTGAGTGGATGAGGTAGTTTACACCTGCAGCAGATATGTTCAGAAAGGAACAGCTCTATCTTGCAAGAAATGGTGAAAATAAAGGTGCACAATACCTGAGGTGCTGATGATCTGGAAACCTTTTACACATGTATTTTCTACTTCAAACTCAGACTGGATCAGTGCCATGTAACCCTGCTTGTTCCCAAACAGCAGCTCTGCAAACAATCTTGGGCTTACATTTGCAGATTCTATCACAAGTGTAAACCAGTACATCCATAAAGCACAACTCCCTTTTTCTCTGGGTGTCCAAAAAGAAATTGTATTTGTTTGCAAGTGTTTGTCCACACTAGTCACAAATACATCTGCCCAGAATCCTACTCTGGGTGTGTCCATCAGGACTTAATTCTGACCCCAAACACCCATCTGTGGTGAGGGTGAGGCTGGAAGACCACAGAAGCAGAGAGTCCATTGGACCAGTCAAAGTTCAGGCTTCGTTCACTATTATTTTTCACATCATTTTGAGCAGGCAGAATAGGTTTAGTGCTGTAGTAAGGCAGTGGAGCGTTTGTATCATTTACAAGGAAACAATTCTTTCACTTTTCTAGTGTACTTTTAGCTCTGTTTCCAAGCTGAGATTCCTGCATGTCTCCATCCAAAAGCTCAGCTGATGACCAGACTGACTGATTTAGGTGTTTTACCAAGCAGAAACCCAGCACAGCACTGGCATATTCCTCATCCAACAGTTGCCAGAGCAGGGCTTTTCCAGGCAGCAGCTACACCTTGAAGCTCATCAGTCCCCATTTTCCCTTATACACAAATATACTCTTAGCCCTTGCATTTTTGCTTAAAGTCTGCCACGTCCAGATCCTTATTGACGACTTGCAAGTGCTAAAGGCAATGGTTCTTCAGCATCCTCAGTTAGCATGACTTTTCATTTGTGCACACTAAATAATTAATATTTCTCCATCTCAGGAATATAATTCATTCCTTCAATAACTTCACAGTTCAACTCCAGCTGGGAAATTAGGTCAAGTGAGAGTTCTTCAGGAGCTTTCCTATTAAACTACCCAATAGAAAATTTTTTTATAGAGATAAGCCAGTCAGTGTTAATATTTTTTTGGCAGGAAGAAAGCTCTTATTACCCAAGACACAAATTCTGATTTAAGGTGAGAGAGAATCAGTTTTTAGTCCTTTCTACCTCAGAAAAGGGTTTAAACCTCAGTTGGCTCCATTCCAGGCAAGATGGACTCACTAAATGGTTAAGATGGAAGACAGACTACAACCTCTCTGGTCTGATGCTTTATCAACATCTATGAACTATTCTTTATTGAAAAAACAAGGCAAACACAAATCTCTAGAGAAATATTATTTCAATAAGGTGCACCCCAACTTTGCATCCAAAGTAACTATCTTGACCAGACTTTTTTTTACTATTTTCCCCCTTTTTAAAGATTTTATTTTTAGACTTGTTCTCTCTGACCCTGGCAAAACACATCAAATTAGTTAAGATTAGGTAAATTCAAGATGATTTCAACTTGGATGGGGCACATGCCTGAGTTTTTTTAGTAGATATCCTGTATATGATTTGATATTTTATATCTGAGCCCTTAACAGTTTACCAAGGACAACGAATTGCTAGAGAATAATAATTTTTAACTTGGCTCTGGTACAGTCTAGCAGTACATTGAATTGTAATTATCATTAGTCTGTTATTTAATTTTTCCCATTTTACATCATCAGGTTTTAGAACAAAATGACTCCTAAGTTCTGGTCATCAAGGCTACATCTGGTACTCAATAGAGGGATTTCATGTGTGGTTTTTTACCAGCCCATCCTCTTGTCCTGTATGACTCACTCTATATATATGTCTATACAATTGGACAGTTTTCAGTCATATATACAGAATAAATTAAAAAACAAGGTAAATATTTTTATTGTCCACTCTAATATGACCAGCTGCAAAGAATTTGTTTAAACAAGTAAATGCAAGTGCAGGTGAGAGAAAGAAGTTAGATTGCAATATTTGTTAGATTGTAATGTGTATAATGTGCAACTGACTAATAAAGGTTTTTCAGATTCCAGCAGATGAATGGCAAAACTCTACCATATTTCATACCTGTATCCCTCAAGGCGGCTGAAAAAACATGCTGCAGAGATCTTTGTATCATTTTTAAAAGCTATGACATATTTCAATTTTCTCCTTGACTTGAAGACAACCCCATGCAGGTAGTAAGCCTATTGTTTCACCAACCTAAAATCCAGTGAAAGGAGATGAAATTCTTTGTTTTCTAATTTAACACACTTATCTTGGTAGCCAGTATCTGTTTTCTACAAGTCTGTAAGCTGACAGTAAAAAGTTGTGCAAAAATAGAATTTTATAAAAATTTATTATTTCAATCTCTAGATCTGGAAGACATCCAGGGGATAAAGACACCCAGATCATAAGTTTTAGGATGAAACCCACTTGGTTCATGACAGCCAAGGTATCTGAAAGCAGAAATATAGAACAACAATAAAAATCAGATTAGGCTTTTTTTCTTTGAATAAATAGCACAAAATTATTATTAACCTGAAAAATGAACCACTTGGTCAAAAGTGGAGTTGTATTTGAAAGTCTAAACACTCACCAATTGAATTTATCCTCCCAAAGTAAGGAATTTTTCTTATCAACATTAATTCTAAATTAAATGAAGAATAAACCACTTTTCCATACCTCCGTTTAATTTCCATATCTATTAAATCTCCAAGGTAAAACTGTTTAACAAAAAATTGATTTAGAAGTCCAAAGCTTTCTGAATGTGTGAAACTGGGAAGATGACACAACATCAGTCTCACGCCTGAGGTTACCACATCAAGCACAGTCCAAAAGGCAGATGGATTCCTTAAGCCCCGGAATGCTGTAAAAAGCTGTAAAAAGTATGGAGCAGCAGCAGGACTCAAAAGGAAGATACAAAAGCCTAAAGAAAGATTAATACATGTCAGGTCCTTCAAGAATAGTTTAATTTTCTCAGATCTCTCTTCTGAAATTTGTAGTAACTGGTGAGTAATCTCCACAGCAGAGCCATAAGACATTTTCACATGGAACAAAATTAAACCAAACTCCTCCTTTGCTGAGAATGTTGTGCTAGCTATTTGATCAATACAAGATTTAACATTTTTC
>NW_005054297.1:5293958-5352853 GCF_000277835.1 Geospiza fortis | reverse complement strand
CTGCCAGCCTGTGCCACCTCAGCAATCACACCTCACCACAATGCTGGAAATGACCAGGCTGCAGCTCCTAAGAAAGCAGAGCCAGGGTAAAGAACAACAGGACCACTTACTTCTTCTCCTAAAAGCAGCAGCTGCTGGGTTAGAAACTGCACTGACAACAAGATGCAACTCTGCAGTTGGTCTGTCTGTACACTGAAATGCTTGTTTTCTCATTCTGGCAAACAAGGAATTGCCCAAAACTACGCTAAACAGTGCAAGAAATTTAAAATTCTTTCTTTTAAAGGCAAAGCATAGAAACACTTTGCCTTAGGACTAAGAAGAGGACACTAAAAATCAGACATGATACTTCCTAACCTAGTGATTTCTTTGTATTAAAATCTAAGTTGCTCACATTTTTGGAAAAGTTCCTATCACATTTTTTAAGGCAGTAAATTTAACCACTATGAATCCTCCACTGCCCTTCCCATTTTCCACAATGAAAAACTGCTGGCAATGAAAGAACTAAAATAGAATGTGAAGCACACCTAAGAGAGAACAAACAGCAACAAAGTGAAATAGGGCTAACAAGATACAAACCAACTATTTGTGTCTGGGTTTTTTGCATGTGTGTGTATCTACATGGTGTTGCACAAGACATGCTTATGCAGATAAAGTATTTATAGTTAGCCCTGAACTAAACTCTGCAGTGAACTGCACATACAGAGGTATCATGCAGATACTCTGACAGAGACCAATGAAGTTGGAAGGCACTGCTGTCACATTTTATAGGCATAATGACACCACCAACATGGATCTCAGGATCACATCCCATTTCACAACAGATACCTTGGCTGGATTTTACAGATCATGTACAATTTTATTAAAATTATCAAAATCTAGAAGAAACACTAGAACAAAATGTTTCATTAAAAAAAAAAGTCTCCTAAACTCACTTTGAGATTTTAAGAACTAAGTTTTTGTTTGTCACCAGCTAGCTATTAAAACAGGTAATTTCAAGATAGAAAACACAGTATGTATAGATCTGTGCTTCTATCTTTTATGTAACTGTGGAAGTTGTTCTCCAAACAGAACTATGAAGCTCTTGGAAATATTCTGAACATATGGCCTGCAAGGCTGCAGCTTCTATATCAAAATCCTTATTTTGATGCCCAATAGATGGCAATTTACTTAAATGCTGTAATGTACTGGTATAGCAATGATCACATGAATGCAGTTGCTGTTAGCTGGAAATGCCAAAGGCTTCCAGGTCAAGTCACTCAGGAGAAGCTAAAGCAGAAAGATGAGATGGAGGCTGGGCACAGAAGTAGCTGCAATAGCACAGGGCCCCAGGCTTGCCTGTGAACACACCCATTGGGATTCACAGAAGTGGAAATAAACTTTTACCAGTGAACAGATCAGCAAACAGAACAACAGAGAAGACTGAAGGGTTAAATGAACATAGATGAGGGGGCAACATGACAGAAAATACAATTAAAAGATAAATAAAAAGCAAGGGGTTTCAAAATTCAAAGAATTTACAACTTTACATGGTTCTAAACTGTGCCCCCCTCGACTAAAAACCTGTAGATCATTAGGGCCAGGTCTGTAGATCCCTCCTCTCCATGTATCTACAAGCAGCACGTAGTCTCAAAAGTTGGAGTTCACCTTAAAACCAACTCCTCTCCTAAATTATGCAGCAAAATTTACACATTCTGAGAAAAACTGAAACATAATTAAGGATGTGGAAAAGTACACATGAAAAATAAGGGAACTGAGACTAGAATACAAAGGCACCAACAGACAGAACAGACAATATCCAACATTTAGCCATGCCTTTCCATACTCAAAGGAGATGCAGAACCTGAAAGATGTGAAATTCAAAAGATTTAATCAGATCTTTCTCAGACAGCAGTTAACTTGCAAGTTTGCTCCTACTAAGAATCAAGACTTCGCAACTTCTCTCACTTTAGCATAGGTCATTAAAGTCTATACTCAAACCAGAAGTATTTCTAAGTAATATGGGCTATAACTCCTCATGCTTCTGATCTAACACTGAGCTTCTACTACTAGATATCAGAAATAAATATCCTTTACAGAGACACTCAGTTTTTTCCACCCTGCTCAGGAGCATGCAACTCCAACCTAAACAGGCCACTGTGAAAGGCCAACTACTCAACTGAGCTCAGTAGTTCTGAATGTTCTGAAATGGGACATATTACATGCAAACACTAAATGAATCATTTCCCCTAGCCCTCACAGCACTCTCCTTTTAATCTTCTTCTCTGAATCCTAGTAGGATCTATTATTGAGACTACCTATATAGCTAATTGCCAAGGCTTAGCTGAAGAGATTTTTTTTCTATCCATAGTTGTCCATCTAAGACCAGCACCATCCCATGCAGTTTCTCCCAATGACACCAACATTAAAGTTTAGCAAGTGACCATTCTCGTTGCAAAAACCTCAGATCTAATTTCTACTCTGTTCCAGAAGAATCAATTTACCATTTCAGAATAAGACTGAAGGGTCTTGGAAATAATTCTGAGACCATAATTTTGAGAATAATGTCCATAATGTCTCTGTTTCAAAAAACAGAAGTTCTGCAACTGTTGAGTTTCTGATTATTTTATGCATCTTAATGGCAAACACCTTGCAGATGTCTCAATAAAAGTATCTGTAATCCTTCTTTAAAGCCAGTGATTTGTTGTTTTTGTTGTTGTTCTTGGCTCTCCTACTTAAGAACCACTTTTAGCCCCTTCTCACTCTTACAGGTAAACTTGTAGTTCTTCAATCAGTTTAATACAACACTAGTTAGTACTGGCAGGCTTCTCGTATTCTGTATTTTCTCTCTGCCATGTCCACTTCCCATCTAAAAAACTTTCTTGAAGTGACTGTGTCACTTGTGCTTGCAAACTTAGAATGCATCATTTCTAGCTGTTCCTGACAGCCCTACTATTCTGTCAAAACAAGAAATAAGTTAATTTGCTGAATTTCTGGCTCTAGCGATCAACCAACTGAATGAAATGTCACACATTCTGCAACTAAGAATAAGATTAAAGGAGTCAGGTGCACTAGTTGCAAAAATGAGGTTGCTAAAGTTAAACAATTAAACACAGTTCATTTTTTCTTATTTAATAAATTATATAAAAAAGTGAAACTTTTTTTTACACATTATTAAAAAACAGTTTCTTATCTAACTTCAGCAATAATACAAGCAAAAATGAAACCGATTTAGATTTTTGGGTGGACATTCCATATCCCATTTAAGTGGAGTCCAGTGCGCACAGCCTCACAAGTACTGATGATTTTCACTCCCAGGGCTGGTCTTCTTTTATGCTGTTCAGGTTCAACAGATGGCCTCACTGTTCATTTGGGGGAAAAAAAACCCAAAACAAACAAACAAACAAACAAAAAACAAACCCATAATGCTTGGTCAACATTGAAAAAAAAAAAACCAACAAAATGTGGCAAGTTTTAACACCTGTTCAAACCGTAAGTACTTTTGTATCATCATACAGATGTTCAGTTATGTTTGTCACAGCAACAGTAACATGGCATTTTATCTTTAGCCTTGTAGAGAAAATGAAACCCGACAGTTTATGCACATACACACACAGAGTACACTTGACAAGAACACTTTTATGTGGTTTACATTTCACTTTTATTTAATCCTCAAAACTGCCCATATTGCAGGGATTTTCTTGATGAAATATGGAACTGAGCAATTAATTCTACAAAATTATGGTAAAAACTTGCTCTTTTTCTACCTTTATTGCTAAGAAACTTTACAGGTGCACAGTTTGTAAAAATAACCCTTTTAAGACTGAATGTATACACATGCTACAGGATTTTAAAAAATTACATTAGCATAGCACCTCCAGATGGGGCAAATGCAGTGCTGAACACAGACAGAATGTTTACGAAGTTAGAACTGCTCATTTATTTTACAGCTTCTAAAGGGAAGAAATTGTTCAGTCCTAAAAGGGTTAAGTAGAAACCCTAATATACTTCTTTTTCTAACAAAGCTGCCACTCAATCCCACAGTACAGTGCTTGAAAACAAAGTCAAAAGTCTGGCACAGGAAAGTATACACATTTGTTCAGTACTCATAAACACAGCTGCTTTTGAAAGAAAGTAAATAATATGGTTAATAATTGAAGAGCATCTTAGTTTCAAGATGGACATCTCTATGGAGTCATTTAATCCACAAGTGGGTAGCTTACTTCCAATAGATAATTTAATTCACTAGGCATTAATATTTTCTATATGGGGAATTCATCAATTTATGTCTTGAGTTAATGTCTTTTCAGGTAACCATTCTGATTTTTTAAGTCTGTGCAATGAAAACAAGTACAGAATACCATTATTAACATAGTTGTGGGATGCCCTTGGGGCAAATAATTAGGAAAAACATCAGCAGCAGATTATTAAAGACTACGCTAGTGTTGAATTCTGAAACACAGTTCCAAGCAACAGAAAACAAGGCATAGCTAAATTAGAGCACTCACTTTGCTTCTTCTTCCTATAGTTGGAACTATAACAACATTCTGAACACAGACTCAATTTCTATGTATACAGAATTAACAGCAGACTTAACAGCTAGACTTGAACAATTATAAGAGTTTCATAGTGAAACATTTTATAAGTAGTTTTATCAAAATCTTGAGATATTGTTAATATCATGAAAATTGTTAACAGCTCACAAGGCCAATATATGTAACAATATCACCCCACAGAAAAAAGTTCAGGAAGATAATATATCTGAACAACTGGATGTATTAACAACAGTAAGGACCTGGAAGACCATTTCTGTACTACAGAATAACTACTGGCAACAAGAAAGCCACAAGCCAAATGAAAAAATGTGGTTTAAAATGGTATTTTAAGCAGAACAGGCTCTTTTTTCACCCACTTGGCTGTAGTGTGTAGAACAGCAGATATTAGGATAAATCTTTACAAGTCAAGGGATATTATATCTATTGGGCAAAATTACCGCATGTAAAGAAACTGAATATAAAAAGTATTGCATTTATATGTAAAAAAATTTAAAATAATGAGTATAAAAGCACATGTCAAGTTCTGAAAAGCTATTTTAAATAGTCTTTGAAGGTTAAAAGGCTTTTTATGGTTTGCCTGCTGTGTGTCTATCATGGTTTCTTGAATACCCTCTAAATCTATGTACCTTGCTTATTTTAGTTCTCAGTCTAATTAGTGATGAAAATCTGTGGCTCTTGAACCAAGCTGTACTGTAAGGTATTTATGTGCTTCTAACAAAAACACTGCGAAACGATTCCTGCCACAACACAATAACCCAAAATTTTGCACACACAAAGGTAAACAGATTTGCAAGTAAATGCCAGTAAACAGTTTAAAACAGAGATAAGGCCACAATGAATCCTGCCCTTGGTCACTGAAATGGAGATGAGGTGAGGCAGCATTCACTAGTGCTAGGAACCAGCGTCACGGGAACACGTTCTGCAATACAGAGTAACGAGTATGAAGGCCTGTGGTAGAATACAAGCACATTTCAGGAGGACAGTGGCACTGATTTTACTAGTTGCTAAATATGCTTTATAAACAATTTCTTCCTTTAAACACGTTTTCACACACACACAACGGAGCACTAAAGCAAACAGGTAGAATGGAGCGTCAGAGTACACAAATACGGTGCAGAGACGATGCTTTAAAATGGTGGTGGGTGTTGAAACTGGAATCAGTGGTCAGAAATAAAAACCCTATGAAAATGGTCAACAGGTAAGCTTGTAAGCAATGCACTGTAGGAAACCACAGGTTCATGTTTACACAGCAGTTGTGACTTTTGCTTCAGGGTACAGAAAAGGCTGAACACACCATGAAATTTTGGCTTTCAAAGAGGAAGATCACACTGTCAGAACTTGTCCTAGAAGTCTATGCCTAGCTCTGTGACTACAAATGAACTACTGGGGTACGTTCAAATACAAATGAAGCAGGCAGGTCTACAAGGAGGGACAAAACATGGTAAAGTCAAAATGAAAAACAAATGCAACAACCAACAAAGTCAAAGTGCAAATGAGCCTTGAATTTATGCTGGAGAGAAGACTTGAATGTTGCACAAGCTGTTGGCAGGGAAAGGGAAACCCACAGGAAACAAGGATGGGAGGAGTTGACATCTTCATAGTGCTTTTATGATTTTCTATTTGCCCATTTCTAAGTAATAAAATTTACTTCTAGTTATTACTGTATGATCACTTCACAATGAAAGCACGTTCTCAATACAAGTGTTACACAAAAGTCTGGCCTAATTTACTGAACAGTATGAAGAAAAACATGCTTGTTGTGATTCTCAAGTGATGAAGGGCATCACCTACCAATCCCATTTGTAGCACATACTTCTCATGGTACTTTAGTTTCATGCCAACAAGACAGAAGACATGCTGCCAAATGAAGTTATTGGGAACATTCCACTTTTGAAATAAAACATTTAACTTACACTTAATACAAATTATGTACAAGATTAGAAAAACCTGAACAGATCCTGAAACATTTTCAGATGTAATATGACTGAGCAAGGAAGAGGGGGAGTAACCCAGTAACAACCCTTCAAAAACACCAACATATGCCTGTGACATGAACAATCATTAATATGACTGCTTGAGATGCCACTTTTAGGAAAAAAAACTCATGTAATGTTAGAACCTCATGAATTATCACTATAAATACATATTTAAAAAAGAAAAACAGAAATAACTATTAACAATGACTGAAAACAGAGCACTAAAGTTAACATACATTGCATGTATTGCAGGCAAGGCAGAGGCATTTTTTAAAGCTTTTGCACAGACTTCATATAATCTTAAAAAAAATATGCTGGCCTTTACAAGGTTCTACTTGCTGAAATAAAAACAATTTCAGTTCATAAAAAGTCACAAGACTTCAGTTTAAAAAAAGGAACAGTTCCAGCCACAGACCAAAAATATATATTTTTTTTTTTTAAACTGGAAGAGTATGGTAATTAGATTATACAAGCATGGTCAGGCTTGGAACCTGAATATACTTCAGAGCAAAAGCTCAGAGGAAAAAAAAATATAAACTATTTGGTAACAAAAGTGTACTATATGTTGTGATACAAAAAAGGTATGGTGAAAATGTACCTTTTATACTAAAGCTTATACAAGTTCCTTGGTCCATAAAAACTATGTTGTGTTCATGTTTTCTAGTTTGCTCAACATGTATCCCAGCCACATTTTTGTTTCTTGCCCACTAAAAAAAACCACAGCTGAAAAATAGATTTTCAATAAAGTTCTTATGTTTCGGATGTTGGTTTTTTCTTTTTTTATTGTGGCTTCTGTTTTTAAGATCAGCACTTGCAGGTAACAAGGTTGAAATCATATCACCTAAAATGGAAAAGTGTTTTCCCATGAAACCACAAAAATTGTTCAGTTCTCTTGAATGTAGCACGAAAAGTCAATTCAAGTCCAGACAAACAACAGTAGTTAGGAAACTACAGTTGCCGTAGATGATGTGACATTGGTGGGGTTTGTGCTGACGCTTGTGTAACTTCCCTCACTGTTTGTGTTTGTTTCACTGGAGGCCATGAGGCTTGAGTTGGCTCTGAGGATTGCTCCAGCAGCACTGCAGTGTGGCCGTGGCCCTGGCTCCGGTGTGTATGTAAAGGTAAGGCTGGTGGAGTAAATGATGCCATCGTTACGGACCAAAGTTACTGGAACCTGGACTGGCTGTCGGACCCACCTCCAGCCCTCTCGAAACGCAGAAATGTCTGGAACAACACAAAGCATGCTCTCTGCACATCTGAAAAACAGGAGAGTCAGCTGAGTACAATGTCCTTAAGTTGAAAGCATTCAATAGAACAGTTCTGTTGGAAGGAGACTTACAGTATTCAACTAGTGCACACACCGACCACTTCAGGGCTGACCAAAAGTTACAATCATATTATTAAAGTCCAATTCCCTTTATTTGGTTAAACACAGAGAGGCTTGGGGCATCAACTGCCTTTCTAGGAAGCCTATTCTAGAGTCTGACTACCTTCTAAGTAAAGAAATGCTGCCCAATGTCCAGTCTAAATCTTTCCTGGGGCAGCTTTAAACCATACCCATGTGTCCTGGCCCATGACAGCAGGAAGCAGAGCTCAGCAGCTCCCTCTCTACTTCCCCTCCTCAGGAAGCTGCAGAGAGCAATGAGGTCACCTCTCAGCCTCCTTTTCTGTAAACCAGACAAGCCCAAAGTCTTCAGCTGCAACTCCTTGGGCTTTCCAGCCCTTCACCATCTTCGCTACCCTTCTCTGGACATGTTCTGGTACCTGAGCATCCTTCTTAATGGGGAGCCCCGAACTGCAAGCAGCGTTCGTGGTGAGGCTGCACCAGTGCTGACTGCAGTGGCACAGACACATCTTCTGACCAGCTGGATGCAGTTTGGCCTCCATGCTGCCAAGGCACATTGCTAACTCATCCTGAACCTCTGGCAACCTGCACTCCCAGATCCCTTTCTGCAGTGCAGAAAAGTGTACACTTGAGCGTGTACACAAGTATACACTCTTCAAAGCACCCAGTAAAACATAAACACCACAGAAGTAATAGAAAATATTGTACCTGTACATGGTTTCAGCTTCCACATCCCCAAACCAGACACGTAAATTTGGAGTGAAGTTCTGTCCTGTAAGTTCCAACATTGCTACATCCCCACCACCATTCAACTGGAAACGGAGCAAACAGAAAAAAAACAAGAAAATCCCCCCCAAATATGTATTATTAAAAATAAACACTCTCCCCTCAGAAGAAACCCAACAAACAAAAAAACTCCACCAACCAAAAACCTCACAAACAAAACCTTCACATGCAGATAAGAACTTTAAACAGTGCTGTTTTTATCAGCCGGACAAAACCAAAACACAAACACAACCTACACAACTGAAGTATAAAGTAGTAACACATCTAAAAGATACTGCCAATTAATTTGATACTATGAAGGAATTTCCAAGTTTTGATAATAGCTGCTTAGAATAGACGTCAACAAGGCTTTGAAAACAGAGAACAAAATCTTTCAGAGAAGGTGTCAGGGGAGCTTTAAGTTTTTCCTCTGACAAATGCTGGGGGTCTTTTTAGTAAGGTTCTCTTTGGTCTATAATTGGCAAGAGCCAAAACCAATTTCTAAATAATCAAACAAAACTCCTAAGGATATCACTACCATGGTAGTTTCAGATATAAAATTCTAATTGTATACAACAATATTAGTATTATTCCTATGATGGATAGGCTCACGTATTCTGAAATGTAAGAAAGATAAATTATTACAACAAAGTAATTTTATTATTAATAAAGCTATTAAGACTATTTTCCTACAGTATTTCACAAGGATACCATGAAGGTTAAATGAGTATGACAAAAAAAATCTCACAGAAAACCAGTTTATTAAAACAAACTACTAACTTACTTGAAGACTTTCCACAACAGGCACAGGTGTCACTGGAGCATGGACTGGACCCATCCCCTCATAAAATGTGTATTCTGCTTTGTCTGTGCTAATGATTGTCCAAGAAGCTCCATCATTAATCATTTCTTTATTTGGTTCTTTTGGGCATGGAGTGGCCTTAGAGAGAAAGAAAAGTTCAAAATCTGACCTGTAGAGATGTTTGTCAAGTCACAGACCTAAAAACCAACTCAGTAACAACGCCTGTTATTTCAAAAACGTTTCCTTATGTTTTCCTCTAAAAATTACCTAGAGAAACCCTCTTCACATTTCAGAAAAACTACTAGAAAACTAGTATTTGTGAGAACACCATAACTCTCACCTAGAACACTGTCACCTCTCCAACCTTATGTTTGAGTTTTATTTTAGTTCAACTTTCAAGGTTTTAATGTTGTTCAATAGGCATTAACAAAAAAAAGCTACAGCAACTGGAAGTAGCTGCTTTAAAAGAGATCTCTTATTAAGGCAAAATGTCTAGAACAGCTACAGAGTGAAGAGGAATACTTTACATTAGTTATGATTTTTATCTGCTCAAGATTTTTTTTCTTTTTAGAGTTCTTAATCCTCCACAAAATTATGGAAAACACAAACTCGTATTGCAGCATTTGTGCAAAGGCATAGGAGAGAAGCTGAAGTGACAGCCTTACAAATTAGAATAATGGAATCACAAAATGGCTTGCACTGGAAGGCACCTCAAAGGTCGTCTAGTATCTCCCTCTAAATACCACTAAATTAGTATACATAGATAGGTAGATACATGGAAAATACACAAACGATTTTTTTATGGCAACAGAAACCTCTCTGAACAATTTCACCACCTAGCAACCCATACGAAAATTGTGCATAGGTTAAACACAGAAAAAAATGGGACAAAAAATTCTAATAACTAGATTCTATTTCCCTTTCCTTAAGCTTTAAGGATATATTGTTAAGTAACCATAACCTTCACTCTTCAAAGTGGCTGATAAACTTCAATTAGCATGAATTGTCCACATTAGACGTTAAAAAACAAAACCACATTTTCATGTGGACTCTTCATTCTGGTATGATCATGTAAAAAGCACTGAAAACAGCTGGCAAGGGAGGTGTGCGACATGGGTAGTAACCACAGATCTCTCCAAACTCAAGATGCCCAAATTAAACTTCCATCAGAAACATTCACAGCTTCTGAATTACTAGTCCAAGGTCAAAAGAGGAGCCATTCTGTAGGAACTGTTGTATACTATTTTGAGGTATGACACCATTCCTATAAGCTGACTGCAATTCTTGTTGGCATGGAATGATATACTTTGTATCATGACAAATAAAACCATGGGTGTGAAAAAATAAACAACCCTGTAAAAGATCCTTGACTGACTTTTTTCACATTTCCTAAGTCCATGATGTGGAAGGCAAATGCCACAGAATTTGTTCTCAAAATC
The DNA here is from genome assembly GCF_000277835.1 of Geospiza fortis. Taxonomy (NCBI): domain Eukaryota; kingdom Metazoa; phylum Chordata; class Aves; order Passeriformes; family Thraupidae; genus Geospiza; species Geospiza fortis. The sequence goes on along the minus strand of NW_005054297.1, from coordinate 5,341,994 downwards.
CTGTTACATCAAGAATCATTTCAGTAACACATTACTCTATCTGTTACAGAAGTCTTTTAAAGGTTTCAATTCCTCTTTTAGAAAAGCATTCTTCCTTGTCACTTCCAAATAGGGCTCCAAGGACATTGCTCACTCTTTCTTTCCTTTTTTAACTAAATTTTCTCAACAGATGGTACTGGAAGATTAAAATGCCACAGTTTGTCTAGATTCCTACTACAGGAACAGTATACACATGCTGTTTCCCTGGTCTTTGTCTTATGATCCAAAATAAAAGACCCAGATAAAACAGGATTTCTCTCCTGGCATTGGAAGAAAGAGTTTATCTTCCACTGTGATTTCACCTAAGCGTGGTAGCAGTCTGACATGCAAGTTACTAGATTTTATACAAGTATAAGCAGCAGGTTTCCACTCCACTAAGAGAATTCAGAACAGGGAGTGTCCCTTTATCTAACTCCTAGCCATGCAGAAAGGTCAAAGCTCTTATCAGACTGGGCTCCATGAGTGCTGCTGAAACTGAAGAGTGGTAGGACACCCTGACAGTCCCACAGGCAATTCCAGGATGCTGAACTAAGGCAGCTGTCAGAGAAGCAGGAGCTGTTTCTTCATGCAGCACTTCCCATCCAGTACTCCAAGAATGACTAAATAGCAGGCTGACCCTGAGTTATTGTAGTTCACATTTCACAGCTTTCTCTTCTTAATGACAGTCCACTCTCCTTTACAAGAATATATATTGACAGATATGTATTTCTGCTGTGTGCCGTGGGTAGAAACAATAGATCTAGTCCCTTGTGAACCACAGGTCATGAATGTTTACTGAAATAGGAACAAAGCTTCTCATATTCTCTTTCCATTGTCCCAATTCAGGACAGAATTGAAATGACTCTTCACCAAGCCTTCCTGTCCCTTCCCCTTAAATTAAGGGACATCTTCAATGTTAGCTGCTAACTTCCTACCTCTACTTTTCTTACCCAAGAAGGTATAGCTGCTCTAAGGAAGTCCTGAATCTCTGCCAAGCATGGCCATCTTCCTGGAACACAGCATTATCCCTCAACACCCTTTGTTATTTGAGCTGACCCCAAAATATTTAAAGAAAATTGCAATACTTCAGGTACTCCTGAACTCAGTCAAAGTCTTCAGAGTCACAGAATATTCTGAGCTGGAAGTGACCCACAAGGGTCATCAAGTCCAACTCAAGTAAAGACTAAGCATGTTCAGGGACTGAACCCACCACCTTGCTCTTTTCAGCACCATGCTCTGACCAGCTGAGCCAATCTCAGGGTCCTTGGTCTGGTAGGAAAGTGAAAGTGCTACAAGCATGCTAACATACAAGAGACTAAAACCCGATGTTTTTCTCCACCTGCTGGAGAAAAAAAATATTTCAGAAATAGCTCTATTCTTTACAGACAAATCAAATTTCTGTGGCTTTTCAAGTTACTGTGGGCAACTGCCACAGCTGTCTATGTTTACACTCTTAGCCAAGAAGAACATGAGTTCATCATGAAACAAGACTATCATCAACTGTATCATTTCCTGTTTGCTGTAACCTAGAAAGGGACACATAAATAAGTGGTGCAGCTCCACTGGCACATGTAGGCCACAGTATCGTGACCACATGCACAAGTTTCTAGTGTGTTTCCTATTTCTCCACTGGAGAAAACAGAATTCATTTTCCAGACAGGCATGGAAGAAGATTGTGAGGAAAGAAAAACAGATTTGGAAAAGCACAGATAACAATTTGTTGCTTTCCATCCTCTCTTTTCAAAACAAAATATTAGACTCACATTCAAAACCTACAAATTAGAATAATTTATAATGCCTAAAATGGCACTCATACATATTCTGGGGATACTTGTGAAAACTTTGCAACTATACTTATCTATTGAAATAGTTTTGAACAACTTACTTGAAATTGGATTATTCTCTCCTGGGAAAGGCACAAATACATTCTCTCAGTGTCTTTAAGGTAAAATGCACATTTATGGAGCTGTGATACTGGATCATCTGCATCCAATAATGCCGTTTGTTTATCTACTTTTCGAATTATCTGTGAATGAAAATTGTACATATATACTTAGAACAATTTCTTTATTACATATACACAGTCAGTAAAGGAAGTAATTTTTATAAGATTTCCATGCCTCTCATTTCGGTATCAACACTAGATTCGTAATTCTTAATGCTTTTGAAACAAGAACACATCATTGAAGTGATACTCAGTACTACTTCAATGTGCTGCAGGCACATATATTTTATCTATTTTTGTTGAAGGAGTGGGGAAAAAAATTGAAGCTTCAGCAAAATCTACTTTTGTTTCATTAGCTGGTGTAGAAGATCAGTTATTAATTATACCATTATCTTCAATTATTATTAATTACTATTTTTAGTAATTAATATGTTTTTACAGAATCTTTCACCACTGATAGGATCAACAACATTCTGTGGCAAATTGGTTGCTGAAGGAGAAGAATTAAAATAAGGACTAACTAAAGGTATTGAGATGTCCTTAAATACAGTTTTGGAAACAACAATCATAACATATCTTATCAGTAGTTGGTCATTAAATATTACTTAAAGACAACTGCAAAGAACAACTGTTCCTTATATTCGGCAGTGCAGTGAAAAAATATCTGTTGACTGAATTCAGATCTCTTTTGTCAATTAATTTCTAAAATCAAGGGCTATTCCCTTAGATAGTGAAAATCTGTAGCTCGTAATTTTAACTCAACTCCTAGAAAGAAGTTTAATGCTTTACGCAACACTACCAGATACAACAGCCAAAGTGCCTGAATATTTCTAAGCTGACAATCAGAAACCAAATTGTCCTCTGCAATATCTAATTATAACAAAGAGTATTATTAGCGAAATAAATTTAAAGGTTAATTTTTTTCTTCTAAATTCTTTGCATTTGCTTATAAAATACCTGCAAGTTATCTTTTAATTGCATCACCTTCCATCAGTCCTGTAAGCAGTATGACAAATGTTCCCCACAGCAAACAAACCAGGAACTTTTAGCTTAATTTGTTTTAATCTGTTTCTACTTACAAATAAGGTTTCTGGAATAGTAAGTGGTGGCATCTCATTTCATCAATAAAAAAGTATAACATGAAGCCCACAAAAAGGTGACATCCTCTTACTGAATTTTCTGTGCTTGAACCATATCTGTAGTGTAACCAGTGTAACTGCTTTTATTGTCAAACAAAATTTTCATTTTGTACCATTTACACTGAGCAGGCTATTATCTTTTTCTTTTAGCTAAGTTTGGTATTGGGAAAGAAATTCACATTACAGTCCCAGCAAAATTAGTCTGGAAAAGGGAACAAAAGCCTGACTGCAGCAAGTCTGTTTTTACATTGGTGCATTCTAAAGATTGCTTCTACCTAAAATGGAATTAGCAGAGCATTGTACAAAACTCGTAAAGAGCTCACAAACCACAATTTCACAGAAGATCCCGTATGAAGCACTACTGATTATTAATCACATAAAATTCCACTAAGGCTGGCATTAAGTGCATAAAACAGGGAAAAAAATCTATAATTATACTTAACTTTATTTACAAAACCCAGTATTGTGTATCCAGAAGTAATATTTTATTTGATTCACAAACCTTAACTGGTTATTCCAAAAGCAATTCTCATGTTTCAGATTTAAAACAGATAGTATTAATAAATATGAAAAAATGGTTTTTGCAAGCTGTTACTGGTATATCCTCAGGAGTATACAGAAGTGCTTTTATATTCAAATCAGTCAAGCATTTTTAAAGCTATGCTGGAACACAACACATGGAAGTGTCCTACTGGCTGAAAATATTTTATTCATCTATTCAATATCAATATTTGAAGCATTTTGGAACAGATAAATCTACAATACTGTTTTTAAAATAGACAGATTAACCTGTTTTGGCAGGCTTAAATTCTGAAAAATTTTCTATTTTATTTTACAAATTGTTCTTTGTTTAGAGAAATAATCTGCAGAAACAAAAATATGCTTTAATTAAAATAAATGCCATTTGCCATAAAACCATATATTACCCAAAGGCAACACACAAGACCAAAAATTGTGGACACTGCAAACCCAACTATGGAATTACACTAAGTTGCCATCTATACATTAATTACAGCATTGGAGGCATTGGAGAAATGAAACTGTACCAGTCTCGGGAGTGCCATGCCAGTAACTGAGCATACAAGTTTGACAGTCTGCCCATAGTGAATGTAGCCATCTCTCACTGTGAATTCTTCTCCTTCTGATTCATCATCATCCACTGCATGAAACAGGAATTTTCAGAATTACTTGTTTTAATCACCATTTTTCTTGATACAAGAAACATTTAACATCACACTGTTACATCAAATATACACTCAGTAACAAAACAAGTGTGCATATGGGCAATTAATATGGAGGAAAAAATGCAGGATGCTTTTTTGTGAGGATAGAGGAAAGCAAGTGAAGAAAAATATACAGATTTGCTTTTACTTACACAGGTGAATGTAAAATGCTCCCCACTGTTGTGAACTGGCATGGAAATTACCACCTTCTACGTGCAAATATCTGGTGCTAACTGTTTGGGATCGAAGTCTATTAAATAGTGCCACTTTTGTCCCTGATGCAATACATACTGCAAGGAACACATACAGACTTCAGATTATAAAATTACTTCATTATTACATAGAAAAGTATCAAAAAGCCACATAACATAAAATAAATTGAAGAAATCTTGAAGTCAAGACATAATTATTAAATATTGGTGAATTTAGAAAATATTTATATTTGTGACAGACCAAAAATAGACATAAAATTATGAGTGCAATAACATATATAGTGGCTGTTCTCCAAAGGCATGCTAGCTCACAGAATTCTGCCACTTAGCCAAATGGGCTAGAGCTTGCCAGCTGAACACTCCTTCTGTTCATAGTTCTCCAGCAGCTGATTTAAGCAGAAGCTTTAGCTTGCCCTTGTGAAGTACTTAACACAACTTTCAGCAATCATTTGAAGAATATTTGAAATATAAAGACACAGTATTCTTACAAATCACAAGCAATTGAAAGGAAGACAGATGTAACTATGTCAAATTATAAACATGCAACTAGTACTTTTCTCAGATCTGAACTTATTTATCATTCAAAAGAGAGAAATGTAAAGTTTGCTCCCCTAAAAAAAAAAAAAAAGCAACTAAAATTTTGCCATCAGAACGGGCATGTTGTTCTACTTGGCTCATATTTACTATTGAAGAATGCTTGGTTCATAGTCACTGTCCACCAAAACTATCTGTCTGAACACAAATTCAACAGTGCATACTCTGAGCCCACGGGCGTGAACTGCACAGCAACAGATTGCCTTTAGTCATGTGCCAAGCTAGCGGCCCCGAGATCCACATTCCATAGGTGAATGGGTTCCAGCCCAACACAGATGGAAGAGCCTTTTAAAGCACTAGTGAAGAGAGAGAGAAAAAACAAACAAAAAAGAAGGGTATCTCTTGAGGTGCTCCAGTGGTATGCAGGCAAAAAAAAGGTGGAGGAAAAGCAAAAACGTTCCAAATTATACATTAGCACCAGAGATACCATTAGCTGAAAAACATAGTAAGCAAATAAATCTGGGTGAAATATCACCATACAGATTTCTTAAATGACTACTTAAAAGGAACCATGCAAAACAAAAATAAGAACAACATGAAAATGGTATGAGACAGCAAGAAGGTGGCTGTGATGTGACAAAGTGCAGTTTGGATAACATGCTGCTACTCATTTATCACAATCTGAAAGCAATCTCTTTGATGCTGATCAAAACATTCTAAGCACCAGATCATAGCAATTAAAGAGATCCAAAAGCTTAGAAAGTTGAGTAGAACATTCTTTATACACTTGTCTACATGAATTCATTCCTCAAAACACATGGGGGTTTGGGTGGGCCTATTATATTTACTAAATAATTAACCATGACTGCATAGAACTCAACATGGTAACCTATCTATATTGGAGTATTTCAAAATACACTGAAGTGCACAGTTCTAAAATACAGCAACAAAACTGGAGTTGAAAATTTCAATGCATTTCCCTTGTAGTCAGAGCTTAGAACACATAACAAAAAAGTAGTATGAAACAAAATTAATTGCTAAATAAAGAAAAAGCAGAGAAATACTTACAGTCTGCATTTTTCAGTGACTGTTTCTTTTTAGAGGGTTTGGAGATGACTTTGATCCGTTTACTGAGGAACACACCGATGTCATCACTATTGCCATAGAACATTTTTACCGATAACATGAAGTGCTTTCTCTTGTCTGAGTCTGATATGTATAATGTTTTGGCAGTGCAATAATTCTGTAGGTGAAAACACACTGTGGTTTATTCTTTGAAGCCAGCCCAGTTCAAGAAACTAGGAATATTTAACTATGAATAAAATAGGAAAACAGATGCAATAGCTTCTAAAACAGACGAGGACCTGCTTTTTCCACCTCTTCCCTATGCATTTCTTTTATGACAACTGTTTAGCTTTGTGAAATGCTGCACCCAACCTCATTACTCTATGATCATTCCAAAGACCCTTACCAAGACTAGAAGAGATGACTGGAGACCATAACTGTGTCAAAGCCACCTGTGAGGGGTCAAGAGCACTACTAAAAATTACATTTGATTAGGGCTGTACAGACCCTGCACTGGGCATGCACAAGGGCCCACCTGTGCAGAAAATGTACTGAGCTGAACTTTCCTTGAAAGGATGGGAAATGATTGGGTTTTGAAACACAAGGAAGTTACTTTTGGCTAAGTGTTTATGCTAAGTGACAACATAATTTTAAAAAAATCTCATAAAGAACTTCAACTATTCTTTATTCTTTTCTTATTTTGAATATATGCAGCATTTCTGGTAGACTGTGCTGGAAATACCAGGTAGCTATAAAATACTGCTTAATAAAACAACCAGGCAAAATGAACACTTTTGCTGCTAGTTCTATTCCAACTGTTTAAGTCATCACAAATACCTTAAAAAAATCTTGTAAGCAATTTATACCACTGTAAAAATAACCTACTAAATTTTTAAGATGCTACTTCAATTGTATTTTTTGGCAAAGGGACTTAAAGACTACTTCTAGCAGCAGATGTTTTGGTATTTCCTTATTTCCTTGATAAGATTATCCACTCATGCAAGCCAAGGAGCAGGACAGAGAATTTGGGCCAGAAACCATATTTTAGTTAGCCACTGATGCCTAGCAAATAACCTAACAGTGTACTGAGTCTGCATCAACAACCTACAAATTAAACATTAGTGCCTTGCTATGACCCTAGGAGCCAAAACCAACTATTCAATTGTCCTAAATATTTTGAGGGATTTTTTTCAAACCATTATGCCATACCTAGAAAGAAAATGATCCAAAAATAAGAGAGGGCATTCCTTGAAATATGCACCACATAGCTATAATATCCTTTGCAGTTAGTTATCTTAGTGGTTTATTACAGTTTTTCTACCTTTCCTTCCAAGTTCAGCTGCTGCATTTCTTGGTCACTGTTTCCTATCCCAATAAAGGCGCAAGGTTGTGACTCCTGCTCAGTGCAACCATCCCGCTCCATTTGCTCTTTTTTTTTCTTCCATCCACTGCCCATGAGATACACACATGGAGGAGGACAAAAGAACCTGAAAACAAAGGACATCATGGAATCACACAGTTTTCCAGCCAAACAAACTGATGAACTGATGTGTACCCAATGCTTCCACATTCACACTTTGCACTAGAGTTTATACAGGCATGCCCTTCATTTGTCTTGAAGGTTTTCTAAAATGCAAATCAAAAAAAAAAAAAGGCAAGGAAAATCAGCAGTAGATGGACTGTCACTGAGAATCTTTCCAGTTCAATATATTCCAGGTAAGAGTCTGTATCTCTATAAAATACCTTGCAAAGAGATTCTGAAAGAAAGGAAAAAAGGCCTCAAAAGTTATTATAGTCTTTTGCAGGTGCTTAACATGATGGAGCAATTAATACACACAGAACAGCTCCACAAACTAATTTAATGGACAACTGCTGACTACAATTCCTAAATGCAGAGAGTTTTGTCATAAGTAAGAAGGGAGTTTATTCTGTCCACACATAAATCTCTCCCCAGTTTTTAATTGGAATAGATAATTTTGTATCTTCATCAGTATGTGTAAAAAATAAGGCCTAGTTTTCAGCAGCACTGACTCTAATCAGTCTAGATGCTATTTACAGCAATATATTCAAAATTATATTCAGCATTATAATACAATGCATTGGTCTTGAAGTGTCTGCAAATTGTTAAAGCCCAAATCCTGAAATGGTTTGGTTTTAGTTAGCAAACAAGCTGCTGTGTTCTTATCATCATTTCACTATGATCAAAGATAAAGTGGAATGAATACATCCAGTTGTGAGGTAGCTAAGGAGGCATGTAAGAGAGGGGAAGTTGAAAAAGTTTCTAAGTATTTTATTCAGTCAGTTTGGAGAGTAGTGTTATAACTTGGCACTTCTACAACCCAACAATGACTCCTACCTTACAGGTGAGGGTTTTCTGGCCTTTTTTTTTTTCTTCTTCTGTTTTTTTAAATTGGGCTTGGGACATCTGAATTCCAGGCAGGGGGAGCAGGCTCCACGCTGGGGCAGCAGCCAGTTGTGCTGGTGGGCAGATGACAGGGCAGGGGAGTAAACTGAACTGTGGGCTCCAAGTCATGGAAAATGACCAGAGGACACAATTATTCAGTTTCTCAAGTGTCTGTGGGAGTCCTGGGCAAGAGAGGTCAGTGCCAGGTAACCGGTTGGACTTGATGATCTGAAAGGTCTTTTTCATCCTAAATGATTCTTATTTCTATTAAACATCATTTAATGCTAGCTTTAGTATGAAAACCTAGTAAAACTCCTATTTATCTCACCTATTCAGCATTATTTTTTTCCAGCATGATCACAGATATAAATTGTTTTTTTAAATTACAAAATTCCTAATAGATTAAACCAAAGTGCTGTTAATAGTACCATAAAATTAAATATACATATTAAGAATACATATAAATAAATGCAAGTATTTGCAGTATTTTTGGTTAATGGACACAAATAATGTATATTTTCTGTCAGAGAAACAAATCACCAAATTTTAAGTCTTACTGCTATTTAAAAATTCTTAGTGGCTATGAAAATGAATAAAAATTTACTGTCTGCAGGCAAAAAACTCCTCAAACTTTCTTTCTTGACTATAAATGTGCGGTCAAAACTTTTCACTTAGATTTGTTCTATTTACAACATAGCAAAGCAGGTGTTATACCAATAGGTGTACAGCTGAAAGATTTATGAACCTCTTTCAAAAGTACTGTGGTCATCATCTGTAAACTATTCCTGATGAAGAAGTTATGCACGGATTAAAAATGAGTGTCAACCTTTATTAACAGGGCAATGCTTTGGCAAAAAAACCTCCACCGAGCAAAATCAAAACAAAAATCCAACAAATCCCTTCTATTCCAAATAATATTACACCAAAAAGAATATGACACATTTAACTTCTTTCCTTATGTACTCTTTTGTATTTATCTTACTGGTTAGAACACAAGAAAATTCCTACTTTTTTTCATACCTTTCTCATTTCAGCTTTATTTTAAACCAAGTCCTTTGAATAACTACAGCCACTAGATGGCAATAAAGACCTGTAAGAAACAAGGTGTAACCCACTGATGAAGAGAAAACAAAACCCCAACAAAAAGCACTCTTAAAATTAGAATGCAGAGTAACATCATTGAAAAGTTACTGAACAAACAAACTTTTACAGCTGATAAAATTTTAAGTTTGGTTAAAACTACAAACATGAAGAAAGAGTCTGGACACTCACAATCTGACTGCGTTTTCCTTCTTATGTATCTACCTCTTTCTCAGCTTTCAGGCAGAGACAGCTACAGTCTTGGGTCTTTTTAACTTCGTATTTACCATTCCACGAACTCATGTACAGAAAAAATTTGCTATGAATATTCTGTCCAATACAGAAAATGTGAACCAGGTTTGAACTTTGAAAACACTGTATTAAATCAGATAAACATCAAAGGAGAGAACAGTATTCCTTCAGTCAATTCAAGCCAACCAATACAGAGAAAATGTGGTACTTCAAGTAGGGAAGCTACTCCAACTGAACTTGCAAGGAAGCAAGGGCTTAAAGGGAAATAAGATCTGCTCGTGTAATTTCCACCTAGTTCTGATGGACTCAATGCTCTCCTCAAACCACAGGCTTCTGTCACGAAGGCTTGCTTTTTCAAATCATCCAAGTCATCTCTGTGTTCATCTTATAGAAGCCTTTGCCTTCAGGAGAATTCAGATGCTTGTACTGGCTAGTTACTTTATATCCTCCTTTGTATCTGGTGGTAAATTCCAAGTGTTTGTCAATTACCCACATTGTTCTGAGTATGAAACTGCTCAGTAATCATTCTTCACAGGAGATTAAAGAACTAACAACGTCCACTAAAGGACTCAATGTGACAACAAACAAATGAAAAATCATTAGGTACTACAGTGCTAAGGACAAAGCAGCGGAGCCATGGGGTAAGCCCTAGAAAAAGTTATGCGCTCAATAACAAATTTTATCCAGAGAACAGGCACACTCAGTTCAGAGAAAGGAAGTACTTGATCAGAAATTACAGGAGCTCCTTCACTAACAGCTGTAAAACAAGATGCAGCTACAGTGTTCTCATGCTAATCAGCACTGATCATGTTTAACTGCAAACAGCACAATCAAAATCCCTATCTGGCTCCCAGTTTTTAGATAAACTATGCCTTGGAATCCAAAACACTTCAGTCCTTTAAACTGCTGAATGTTCACACTGCTCAGACTTTGAAGAGAGAAGTCTCAGTCAATGGTAAATATGGAAAACACTACAAGTGCAAACAAATACCCACACTCATCCGGACTAAACAGCTCTTGAGTCTCTATCAGCTGAATGCCTTTGAAAGGTGACAGTCATCCAACAGTAAACATCAGGCACAAAGTCTTAAATTCAACTAAAGCTCAACCTGAGCTTCTTACCTCCTGGCTTCTTTGCTAAGCTAAAAACCATTACCTTTGTGAAGTGCAAGGCTCGTATGAAGGGTCGACTCAAAAAAGTCAACTGCTTTCATTCCTGTTACTTGGAAGTACCAAAAACTCTCAAATTAACCTACAAAGTCTGCATCCATGCACCTGGAATAGAGTTATTGTGATGCCTATTTAAAACTGGCTAAGCTACAGGAGATCTGCACCATCTACAGTAAGCACTCAACAGAGTATTTTCACCACCTGGTAACCCTCATCAAAACACTGAAAAGTAGTTATTGTGCTAACCTTTTAATTAGGATGTGCAAAGTTTGCTAATGGCAAGCATTTTCCATGACTTCGCAACAAGTAAGACCTAAATAAAGACTGGAACAAGAGGTGGAAGTTTGTCTAGGTTTAAGTTCTATATTTACTTGAAAGAGATGTCAAATTTAAGAAATAATTCCTTTTGTAACTTGAATTCCTCAATACAAAAGTAATGCAAAGTAAGTTATTCTTTAAGGTCCAAAAATTAACCAGATGATATCTACGCCACAATGAAATCCCATGGAAAACAGGAAATTTGTCTACAAAAATGGATATAAAATAAGTTTCTCAATAAGATGTATGCAAAGCAACTCACTTTACTAATTTTGCTTACTCCAGAAATATGAAGAAACAAAGGCCACAGTTTGCAATAAATAAAATGGAAACAATTTAAAAACTCAAGAGAAAAAGAAAAGAAGAAACAGGAATATAATAATTCATCATTCAGTTTTACTATGTACCTTAGGGCACACATGGATCCAAGGATTTAATAACTGGCACTTTCCTTTAAGCTGATAACAATAGGACATCATTACTGATGCTGACAGTCTGGGAACTAGCAGAACAGTACTAGAGACAGTCTACACGGTATGTTACAGCTTAAGAACAACTAAAATATTTAAACTGAAAAAATGAAACCTTAGTATGTATAACATAAGAGAGAACAGGCAGAAACTGATGCACTGAAGTTCCACTTGAACACAAGGATGAATTTTTTACTGTGCAGGTGACTGCACATGGAACAGGTTAACCAGAGAGGTCATGGAGTCTCCCTGACTGGACACATTCAAGAACCATCTGGATGCAATCCTGTGCCATGTGCTCTAGGTTGGACCAGATGTCCCCCCATGGTCCCTTCCAACTGGACTGGTTTGGTGACTGATTCCACACCTTCATTTCATACCCATAGCACAACAGCAATCATTTCAGTACCATACTATTTGATAACCAACAACCAGTTAGTTTCATTCCTGATCTTCTTTTATAAAACTCTCAAGTTTTCTACACTCATTTGACATACTTCCATTCTTAAACAGATGAATCAGAGATAACCTGCATGAATAAATGCAACTGTTAGGTCAATAAACCCACATATGAAGGAGCATCCTATTAGTCATGCAAAAAAACCATCATACACTGAAGACTGCAAGAGAAGACTGCAGGAAAACCACCTTTGCCTAAAAAGCATTCATTCTCACGTATTCCTGCAGATTCTGTCCCTTAGAAAAGTACCTATAACATGTACTGTATTGATTTTTGCAAGGAAATGTTTATCATAAATACAGTCATGATTGACCTACCATTCTTGTTAAACTTATTACAGACGTGATTCAGAAACTTATCTTACTGAGGCTAGCAATTTCCCTTTCATATTAATGTGAAATTATTCAGAAAAAAACTCCTCTACAAGTATTCACTGCTGATCACCTCATTTACTCCACCATTAAAATGGAAGGTTTAAAATGAGAACAATTTTAAGCAATGGAAGAAAAGCTTAGCCCACAGATAGGGAACCTCTTGGTAGAAACTGGCATCGCTTTATTGAATGCTATAGGTTTGCAGTACCTGTAAAACAGTTAAATGATTTAGGAGGAAGCATTTTATGTTTCTTCAGACTACAGTGCAATCTGAGGAATCCTGTAAAGAACTGTGCACCCAACTACACAGCGTAGTTTCCTTAGCTGCCAGCTGTAGACAGACTCAGTACAGCATAAAAAGTTACCTTTTTTCGTTTCCATATGATTTCTGCGCAACTTTCGCATGGAGTATTAGCACTGTTTGGTCACCTCGCTCCTTCAGGTAATTTCGCATTGCTTCCCTAAAAATCAAACCACAATATAAGCTCTGGAAGTTCTTTTGGTTTTGTTTACAACAAAATGAAGACAACTAGGGAAAAAAACCCCAGGACCTGAAATCCCAAAAAGGCCATCATTACCAGGTCGAGATGTGTTTGTTCACTGTTTAAGACAATTACACAGGAAAAAGAAGTAACTATCCCGCACACAACTAGCAATATGGGGTCTGTGATCATTTACAATTACTGCATTTTCCAGAAAAAAAAATTCTTCTGATGTAAAATCATACCAATGCCAGTAATTACACCATGTTTCAAGTCCTATTTCACTAAACACCCTGCCACAAATTAGAACACATTTTATTAGTTAAATATTTTCTTCATTACCTATTTAGTATCTCATGATAAGGACAAATTGTCTACGCTTTTAACCAACTCAGTGCAATATTTCTATACAAGTTTTCTTTTGGTTTTGAAGATACTAAGAAAAAATTAAATTCTTCAGCATATTGCTTCACCTAGTTTTCTAGAGAAAAGATCTACTTTCTGCATACAATCAGGTAAAAAAATTAAAAAATGTTTTATTGTTCATCATCACTGTAATTACAGATGTTATATAAATGCTGTAATTACCTCAAACACACCAACAACAATTCCTTGAGAGAAGCAAGAGAACAATAACAGCCAGTCACTCTTCTGTATTAATCTAACTGTTCATTAAGCAGCATGCCAAATTCAACACCCTAGGGATCAGCTGTGCTGGAGTGCTTGGCAGGAACACCAGTTCCTGAAGGAGCTTTTGTGGGCTGAATGCCCACCAATGCACTCATCTTCAAAGTCATCTACCAGAGAAATAAATTATGAATTTATCAGGAATTTATATGAAAAGATAAAACCCTATACAAGAAGGTTTTTTCATTTGGTCGTTTGGATTTTTGTCTTTTTTTCTGTGAACTGCACCAACTATTGAATTCCCTTAGGACAGATCTGGAAAACCAAACATTTCCAGTGAAAAAAATCATGGAAGATAGAAAGCAGTATTTTATTGACCAGACCTTTTCCAAAAGAAATCCCCACACAGTTTCATAGAGAAAAGCAAGTAGATTGAGCCAGGGCTGGGTTGGCCAACGACAACTCAGCTTTGCTAATGATGTTTTGCAAATTTTTGTGTTTGTCACGCCTGCACAGGACGTGATTAATGTCTAGTGATTAGTGAGCCGATTTTCTGTGTAAATACCAGCATATAAGAACAGAGAATAGACTTGAATTGCTCTTTTAAATTTGGACTAACTTGGTCTATTTACATTTGACATTGGTAAAACTGATGTTTATCCATGAAAGTACAGCTGGAAGAACTGTTTCAAAGCCCACAGCCCTAGTAATTTACAGCCATTTTTAAGACTATATTTTAAACCCCAAAACATAATTTACTGTGAAGTTATTATTATTATACACTTCATTATGACATATATTAGCTGCATTTAAGTTGTTTAAAAACTTTTAATCTGACAAATTGAAATATTCTATTAAGAGTACTATCATACTAAGTTAAGAACATCTGTTGTACTAAAAACTTTGACATGACTACTATTAAACTTGACTACTATCAAACCCAGCAACTCACACAGAAAACTGCTCGATGCTATCTAATTTTTATTTAGCATTGTATGAGGAAGAAAACTTGTGTTTTCTATTGGTCTGTTTCTACAGTGGATTTGTACAATCCAAGCTCCTGTGAGAATAAGTGATGTTCCCCCTACAACCCCTCCCACTGATACCTTATGTGACATTTTTCATCATTCAATGCTAAAATTCTTCATGAAGGTAGTATTACTACAGTTTACATCTAAAACTAACTAGCATACTATGAACAGAGTAGTGCTGTTCTGCTGGAGATTATCAGTCAAACCAGACAGCCTTTAAACAAAAAACCCACAGCAATTTTCCAATAATTGAACTAAATGCTTTTAAGGGTTTACAGACACATTTTCAGCATTGCATAAACAAGTCAACCTAAAAAAAATGGGTGACAGTTGTTCTGTTTCAGCAGTTTACTCTTCAGAGGAAAGTTAGGTTGTTTGTTTCCAACCTCTATCATCACAGGAAAGGTTTTCAAGCTGCAGTTTTGAAGGATGGCTGGCACTTCTCAAATACCCACCCTGTATTCAGGAAAGAGCAACAAGCATACCTAGTAGCTAAAATCCTGCACATGAAATTTAGAGTAACTACAGTAAATAGAAAACTTATTTAAAAGCTCTCATTGCATAGTAATTTCTTTTTCTGTTGCTCTTGTTGAAACATAGAAGATACATTCTATTTTTGTTCATTTTTTTTTAAATGAAGGAAGGTAAATTCTATTAATAACTTCAGGGTTATAGTATAGATGCTACTACTTAAGATGGAAAGCAGTTAATTACTTAAAACAGCACCTTCAAATATCCCTGAAGACTGCCAGGCCAACAAGTAACCACCATGTTTCTTCAAATACTTGTAAGTCAGTATCGGTCAATTTTGCATTGAAATGAAGTTTAATGATGACAAGCTAACCTAAAACTTATCCAGAAAGGCAGCGAGACAGATATTCACAACACAAAAATGTAAATATTCGCCCCCGCCCCCCATCATGTGCTAATGATAAGGTATCATTTCATTCAAAACAGAGGCTGTCAGGGTGACAAGAGGCTTCCTCTATCACCACACAAAACTATAAAAACAAATGGCACATCCTTTTTTGCTTTCAAGCAAATAGTAGATTTTAAAGCCAGGAGCTAATTATAATTGGCACAGTTGGTGGCACAGAATAATAAATATTTGCATAGACTGTGTAAAAGCAGTTCAAAAAAAGAAGGTGACTTCTTAACAGTTTGTGGCGTAAATACATCCCTGGCAGGCCAGGAGCAAATCAAGCACTGTACTCCAGGCATCCCTAAACACTTTCCAGAATGGATTGACTTGATAGCTCTATTTGATACTCTCTGATTATTTGGGGTTCACCAAAAATTGGTTCAGATCACTCATTGACAACACCGTGTTCAATTCTGGCAGCAGAAAGTGTTGCATGACCTCACTTTGACTCAAGAAACAAATCAGCTCATTCCTGAGGATTTAAAAACAAGCAGATCCACATCCTACAATATAACCTACAATACTGATACATGAAGTCAACACCATTTCTAAAAATGGATTTTGAGTTTCATATTAAAAATAAGCCAGTGTGTTAAAAATTGTACTTCTGCTGATTGCATATATAACTGAAAAGGTTTGATATTTAAAATTCTAGGGTCAGCAACCCACACATTTTTAACCTAATTTTTCTGAGAATGCAAGGGGTAACTTTGGAAAATTGTTAAATACTGAGTTTCTGTAATGCTTACCTTGTGAGCCGTTTCGGTTGAGGTCGCTCTCCAAATTTCCTGAAAAAAAGAAGTAGTTGCTAATTTAAAACAAAAGTGTTTAGACATAATTTTACAGTAAGATACTATCCCAATTTCACAATTCTTGAAATTGTATTAGAATTTTACATCTTTTCTTTGTAATGTCCTAGATAAGATCACTCCTTGCAACAGCTTTTCCCGCAACAGCAGAGTTTTTTTTAAATTTGAACACTAAGTTACTTTGCTGAAGTCACATTTGCTCTCAGAATCACTCCTGGAAAGTTCAGACATCACAAGAATGTAAAGAAACAGAAGATCTTTGCCATAGAATTGACCAGCAGTGCCATCAACAAGCAGTTACTGTAAACATACAGAAATTAACAGCCACATCTGTGCTGACAAATAAGTGAATGCTTTCCACCATGACAATTCCTCAAAAATCTGTTTTTCCTTCAGGACTTTTTACAAAAAGGATGACAACATTTTCATACATGCCAGTACAGAATTACAGGAAAAATCTCTCCTATGGAATGCAGCCAAGCTTGATCCATAAATAGCCTGCAATACACTCAAGGTTTTTTCACCATAAAGTGTTTTGAGACAGCTGTAGTTCTTTCAGTGTTTCAACACCATCCTTGAGAGGAAGAATACTCTTTACACTAGGCTAAAACTTTCCACGAAAGTCTTTATTTACATAAGACACCAAATTAACACATGGCAGATACATTTTCATTACCAAAACCACCCTCAAATGACCAAATGGTCAGGTAAAAGATCTGAAAAAAGGAAGGCTGCACGCAGCAATGTACATCTGCTAATCCTGGTGAGGAAGTGCAACCACAAGCTAAAATGATGACAAAGATGGGGGGAAAAAACCCCCAAAAACCCACAATGCAAAACCAAAACAGCAAAAAGACAGGCTTAGTTTAACACCTTTTTGCCTAAAAATAAACAGAGACATAAGAGACTGTGCTTTTACCGCCAGTGTTCATGAATATCTCTATAACACGCCAAGTTCATTTTATAGGCGGGCATAGCTTTCCCCTTTATGTTTCCTGGATAGGGAAAAGAACCCTTTCCTACTATTGTCCTACAAGAGTGTTGGAGGCTCCCTAGGACAAGAATTTGATCATTAAATGATGTGACAAGAAATTCCCCTGTTCACGCAATGGATCTGTCCTGGACTCTACAGCTACTGATGGTGGAATGATTTCATACATTCCAATTTAATTTCTGTAATCCTAGAAATGTACAAATACGTAACTATTATCATTTATATAGCTGAGCTAAACGGCACTCTCCTGACAGGGCAGTGACAACATTCAGCCAATTTTAAAGTTATTTTTCAAGACTTGAGAAATATGTCTTCTAAAATACTGGCAGCCCGCACAGAAGAACTGAATAAATGACATGAAGACAGATTTTCTTTTCAGCTTAAACAATGAAATAAAAATTTATTTTTCCAACCAAACATAAATTCCCTTCATGTTTTACTTTGTTGTTGTTAGTATACAGTTCACTTCTCTGGCTTGCTTTTAATTTTAAAGGAAACAATGAAACCAGAATTCTTGCTGTGAGATTTGTTTTTATACATTTTAAATTTTGAGGTCTACTGGACACAAACTGAATTTATATTTTTCTCTGCGGTATGCATCACTGCATAGACATATCTGTAATGCAGAAAAGGTAACTAGAAAACCCAAACAGCTTTGCAGCTTGGCAAAGTTACATCCTTGTATTTTCAGGATCTGCCTACCTACCTCCCGAGCACACCCGTGCCTCTGATTTTCCCTAGATAACAGTGTGAGGAGGTGTATATCCCAACTCCCCCATACAGCCTGTGTAGCTGCTCTTCTCCCCTGAAGACCCAGGATCATCCTATTTGACAGAGGGTCTGTGAGTCTCTGAGCAGAGAACTGATTGCCTTAAAGCAATACTCTACAAACAACATCCCTATAGATTAGCTCCCTGCTTTTGAGCAGAGCTACTGTCTTTGTTTCAACCCCTCTGCACATTTCAATTCACCACAAAAAAAATGAAGAGGTGCTTATCTTGGAGAAAAGAAGGCATTATGCACACCACACTTACCACTTGTACTGCGGCCAATAGATCCAATCCAAGATGAGGACCTCAGTACACCAGAAACTGCATTAACACAAAAAACCCCTTACAGACAAAACCTCACACTGCCCTAAGGTAACACACACCCTTGCAGATCTGGAGTGCAGCAGATACATTCCCCTTGCACATATACTTAATTACTAAAAAGAGTCTTATTAACAAGAGAGCTACACAACACAGTTGCAATTACTGAAAGAAATAAATTCCATCTTTTCCTTTAGTCAAATCCTGAACATACAGCACAGGAGAAAAGTACCAAAATCCCCATTCTTCAGAATCAGAGCTAAAGCACTGAGTCACTCAGGGCAAACTGATCTGATGCTCAGTGCAGTACCTCCCTAACTCATACACCAGCTTTCCCCAGCCTCCTCCACACAAAATGAAGTTATTTATGTCACTGTAATCAACTTGTGAACACATATAAGTGCTACCCTTAGCACCTTTCAAAGAGATTATGTAAACTGGGTAAACTTTTATTATTCTTTCAATATACACTATAGAGAGGTAGAATAGGAGGAAATTGCATCTTGATATTTACTTTAAGTCTCATGCTCTTTTAAAATTAAATTCAGTGATTCCTCAAAAATGTTGTCTTGACAGACATATGGCTATGTACCATAGCCACGGTGTCAAAGAACAGCCTTTTCCTGCATCAGTACAAAGTCATTTCAAATATCCCATAAATATTCACCTCCCCAGCTCAGCAGCAATAGTTAAAGAAGTTAGTATTCAAAAATGATTAAGAACGAAATAGGAAACGGAAACATCACCATGTCATGGCATTATTCTGCCACACCCTCACAACTCTGAAAACTTGCAGCAGTGGAAAAAAGTTATCTCAGAGTAATAAAAGCTAGCATGGAAGTCAGTATGAATAATCAATAGTTTTTGTATCCAACTGGCTAAAACTCCAGCCTTCAGGGAGAGTATGAGAGAAAAGTGACAAACAGATGCAAAGATCTAAGAGACTGATAAAAGATATGCAATATGTGGAAAGGATATAGTTATTCTCTGCTATCTCACAAACACAAGAATTGGAAATATATCCAACACAAAAAATACAATTTAAAAATAATTTTTTCCTTGCTCTACAAACACAAAACTAAGTTTTAAAACAGTGCTAGAGAATATTGTGGAGGCTGAAAGCAGAAGTAAGCTCAAAAGACTACACAGAAGTCTGATACAAAACTCAATTATATTCTATTAAGTATAATGACCTGTTTTTTACAACCTTGTCCTCAGGAAAAGCTTAAGTATGCTCTACCAGCAGCAAAGAAAATAGCATGAGTTTAAAAAAACCCAAACCAGTTCACATTTACCCTGTCTTTTTACATTCTTTCCTTACTCATCCATTACTGATGGCTAGCAGGCATGGATCAGTATATATACTCCTATGAACCAGGTATGTTCCAAAGCAGCAACTGCATTCAGGATGCCAGATTTTCAGTCACACACCAAAACTCAAATACACAAACAAGACACAATTGTTTTTTTAAAAAGTATCACATGTATTTTGTTTAATGGTTCATCTGGTTTCCTTTTTCCATATGTTTGCAAACTGAAGTAGACATGTGTACTGACAATATAACCTGAAGGACAGAAACTGTCAGCAACTTCTACACAGAAGACTAAGAATATTTTTGAGTTTTCTGATGTTAAGACAGATGAAAATGAAAGAAACACATTCTATCTATGGTTTTGTACTAAATGACATCCACTGCACAAGCTGTGATTGTTGCTATTTCAAACTTTCATATTTGACTGGCATGCTGAAAAATGAGCCAGTTCAGACATTACAAGGTTACCTGTCACACATGACAGAGACTGCAACACTTTTCTTGTGTACGTTTTCCCTGGATTTCACTGTTCTGGAATTTCTTTATCTATTCAGTATTTCTATTTTTTTTTTTCCATCTTGAAAATATGCAGATTGATGAATAACAAAAATGTACAGGAGAGGAAACTAAAAACGTATCATAATTCTATTCTTGCAGAGGTTATTAGACAAGATAAATGTATGTAATTTGAAGTCCTAATTACAGGCTATGTATCACTATATTTGAATGCTCACCAAGTTCCTTTAATTTGCTGAGTTTTGAAAATTTTACTATCCAAGACTAAGTGCTCTTTCAGGTGTCCTGTATTGGAGTCTAGACACACAGACATACAGTCAAGTTGCTGTTTCATTCACATCAGGTCAAGCTGTATTCTATTAGTACATCCTAACACACTGTACTGGAAACATGAGTGAGAGCATTAGCCACACCATAACCACTTGCTACTGGAGCAAGTTATACTTGTCCTAATAATTCTTTTCCCAGTCCTGTTTTTTTTTTTCCAACCACCAGTTAGTATTCTATTATTTCCTGTATTTTGTTTTCTGATGCTTTGTATAAATTAATTTCACTCCCATACTTTGCACTGTAGGCATAACTCTTTCTTCAATATCATGTCCCAAATAATTCTTTTCATAAAGCAAGTCCCAGTTTGCCATTTAAAATGCATTTCCCCATTCACAGAAATGTAAGGAAGGAAATATAGTCCTTCTCCTTTTATCTCTTTACTGCCTTCAACTAAGTATGGAAGTTAAGAAGTAAAGTAATACTAATCTTGTCAGTACAGTAGATAGTTTTATTCAAACTTTTAAAATTCTCAGGTTAGGTAAACACATGGCACAATATACCGATAAGTTTCAAGTGTCTTCGGACAATACATAATGTGAAATCCTATTCCTAGCTCAGATACAATATGCACTACAATTTTCTACAGCTGCAGGAATAAGAATTTTCACTGTTTTCAGCATCTATCAGTTAATTGTATGCCTTTACTAAACTTGCCATACTTCTTTTGTTATATAGTCTTATTTTCTGGACATAAATGATCTGGCTCATTTTTTTTTTTATTCAATGGTTCTATGTGTCAAGTGAACTTTGGATGGAAAAATAAATAAATGAAAATTACTGTAACAGTTCTGTCATTTGCAAGAAAAAGAATTATGAAAAAAAATCTCTACAAAAATCACATGCTATCCTATCTTCAACTCTGACTGAAGATCTATGATCACTGAACAGCTCTAGCATCCTCCTGCCTGGAATATCAACTGCAAATTTTTCCAGTACTGGTCTTCAGCCAAGAACATCATTTTAACAGTCCCTGAGAAAGACCATTCACCTTCATGTGCTGAGCACAGAAGCCTTAAAAAATATTTCCACAACACACAAATAGAGACAAACTTCAGCAATTAGGTATTGTATCTTCACTTGGCCTATGGATTGACACAATTTTTGGCATCTAGTCAGAATAGCATGGATCTTTCTGTAAATTGTCTCCAGAGAAGCAAAATGCAAAAGGGAGTTGTCAAATCCAACTACATCAGAAACAACAGCTGAGCAGAAAGAAAGTGTGTTGGAGAGGCCAACATGGGGGAGCAGCAGAAACAGTGTGGACTAGGAATGGGAAGACATGAGCTGCAAACTAAGACTTGCTAAATGAAAAACACGGACCTGAGACCACTATGGGAAATGGGGCACCAGAAAAATCTGTGGCAAGGCAAAACATTTGAATTTAACTCCAGGATATACACAGTGCAGTAAAAATACACTAGTTACTGTTTTCTGTGTCCTTTTTTTCTTGTGACAGAAGTTTCCCTGGTGTCTTAAACATTTCAACGCTGAAAATAAAAGTAAATACTTTCCTTACCCTGAAGAATCCAAAAGCACTGTATCCAAAACCAGGCTGCCCAGAAAGCTGCTAGATGCCCTATCTTTGGAAACATTCATTGGAAAGGGTTTCTGAGCAACCTGATCTGACTGAAGACATCCTTGCTTGTTGCAGAGTATTTGGACTCCATGACCTTTAGAGGGTCCTTTCAAAACAAATATCCATGTGTTGAGATCTCTATTTCCTTTCTGCCTTACACAAGTATAAACAGATCATGCGGTGCTTTGCTGCTCATAGGTCACTAAACGATCCAGGTGCTTATTTCCCCCTCACCATCAGATGGGTGAAGACAAAAGCATGAATAAAGAGCAAGAAAACTTACGTGTTGACATCATATAATTGTTTAACATAGAAAGCAGAAGTGGAAGTAGAGAAAAACAAGTGAAACGGGTCACTCACCACCACCCATGATCGATACCAAGCAACTTCCTAAGCAAAAGCTGGGTAACCTCTCTAAATCCCACTGCACTCCAGTTTATTGCTGAGCATGACATTATATGGCATGGAATATCTCTTCAGTTGGTTTGCCTGACTGTATGCCTCCCAGAACCCTGTACCCCTCAGTCACTGTGGGGGACAGACAGCAGGCAGAGTGAAAAAGAGAGAAGGCCTTGATGCTGTGCCAACACTGTTCAGAAAGAGCTGAAATATCAGGGTGTTATCAACACTGTTCTGGTCACCAAGAACATGGCACCATAACAGCTGCTAGGAAGAAAATTAACTCTGTCCCAGCCACACCCAGACAATGAGAAAATAAAATTGCATGCTTTCTGCATGGGAAACAAATGCCAGATTTTGAGGAGGCACAGAGTGCCCGTTCATTGGAGAAGTTTCACCCCCAAATACCTGACTGCAAGATCATTTCCAGCTGGACCTACTCACTTGCTGGTGCTTCTGACTGATGCAGCAAAGGCCTAACATCACTCCTGAACAGTAAACTCAATTCTTTCTTAGTCCTGTTATATCACAGTATTTGCTGCAGAACATATTAGAAGAACTCTTTAATAGGCTACAAGAGATGACTATAATACCTCAGTATGGACTTTGGAAAAAGTCCCCAGACAAATGTCACAAAGAAACTGGCCTGGACAGAACTTACCTCACACTTTTCAGTTCAGTGGTTTCAGTTCCATCTCCCAGAGCACAAATGTCTCAACATTGTGATAAGTAAGATATGGCAATCACTAATTTAAGACAGTAAAAGACCCAGAGTATTAAACATAGAAATTAAATACAGAATAGAGTGATCAAGGAAATTTTTTACTTTCTTAGAGGAGATCCAAGGGAAACAATGCTTGAAACAGGAGGAGTCCAATAAAAAAACTCCAGATTTTTATATAGTCTTTGGCAATGTCTCAGACTACATTATGAATTCAGAAATAAAGAAAGCAAGAAAATCCACCTTCTGCTCTCCAACAATATGAAGTGACAAAGAAGTCTGGTGAGAGGCTGAAGTCCCAACACTTCTAATACCTATCAAACAGCTGGTATCCCACAAACCATTACGTGTGAGAGGATTGGGGAAGAAGAAATGCTGCCATTTCAACTACTCTTAAGTGCATTTCAGCCAGGAGTGCAGCAAAAGAAATTCCTGTGCTTCACTTAACCCCAGTTCTAAAAACAGTGTCAATGTCAGGTGCAACCTTTTCCTAGACTCTTACAATGTAACTTGCGAACAAACAACAAGAGTTTGTGACTTAACAGTCAGACAAAAGCCTTTTAAGGAAAGAAATTAAAATAAGAGAAGTAATTTACAGGTATTTTTTCTATCATTCCCCCTCAGCGTTAAAGTAACTGCTATATATCTGGAAAGCTAGAAAGTCTGTCATGTGTTTGTTGAGCTCTTCACACCAGACAACCAGATCCTTGTTGTAACAGGCTCTATTATTTTCTACCGTGAGAAATGAAAATACTTTTCAAAGAATTAATTTCAAGTTACTTTGTGATCTGTTACCACAAACTCACTATACTACAAGCTCACCAGTATGGGATCTCAAGGGTTTTCTTGGCCTACTGAGGTTATCTTAGATCCAGGAAAGTGAAGTACTCAGGTTTCCATTCAAAGTTTGAGGATCAATATAAAATATTCCTTTTCAGCCACTAACACAGACATCATCATCTGAGAAAAGCGGAAAGATGGATTTAAGTAGCACACTGGGACTTTATTTTCTCTTTTTCTTTTAATTGTCTATCCTCTGCCTATTTCCAGCTTCAGTTTGCTTATCACGGACAAATTAGTGAATAACTGAAGAAAGTTCATATTTATGGACTTTTAAAATGCATGAAATTATCAAAGCTAACATATGCCACAGTGCCCATGTACAGGGCACACTCATTAACTCTCAGGAGTGATCCCTTAATCTGGCATTTGCTAGAAACACTTCCTTTGGATTGAACAGCATAGCACAACTTATATGGGAAGACTCAGCCATTCCACATCAGACTTGTTTTGGTTTCGCAGATTTCTACATTTAGGATAACATGTTACATCAACTGCAAAAGCAAGTGTACATTTTAAAACACAGGATATTCTGTCAATATAGGTATACTTTTCTGTGCACAGATTTCGGTGAAGACAAAATGTAAATGCTGAAAATATTTCCGTGCATTCACCTACACAGCCATAGTCTATTACAAACATTTTAGAACACAACTCAAGAGCGAAATGATCATGTGTAACTAGAAAACATTTTCCCATCTGGTGGTTTCACAAACCCGAAGAGGAATTCCTATGTATTGGAAAAAAGGGCCATTTATGATCCAGCATGAGCTGGCATATAAAGACTACCACATTTCTCACAGTGGTTGGATCCACAGCACTTAAACATGTTTCCTCTAAGAGACAGCTGCTGGATTTGATTTCTGTAAGTGCATCTTATTCCACACTGATATCCTTTATTTTTAAATGAAGCTGAAAATAGCACACTGTTATGACATATCAATGCTAAAAATGCAGAGCTCAAAAAAGTGGTGATCTACAGGTTTTACACAGGATTAAAAGGCCAAAACACCTCAAGGACACAATTTCTAAGAGATTAATGCAAAACACATATAATTGTACATAAGAATTCAGTTAACATGGAAGAAAACACAAGCAATTACCTATGCTCAAACTGAAGATTTCACACTGATCTTCTCCATAGATGAAGATATTAAATAAATGAACCATACCAGTGGCTAAAAAAAACCATCAGAAGGAAAATTTTATCTTCTCCAAAACAAAATGGGTTCAATATACACAAGTCTGATTATGGGAAACAAACAGTTGTATTACCAGTAACGTCCAGCATTAAACAACCTCCACATTGGAAACAAACTAAAGCACTAAAATAAACTAGCTAATATTGTCAAAAGAAAGGACAGATGACAAGGAAGTAATTGTTACCACTCTATACTCCACAGCCTACAGTTCATTCTTCACAACACTTCTCAGGCAATTCCCCCTCCATGTCCCACAAGCTTTTTGGGGTTTTGCCCTCCACTGATTTTTGTAGGTTGCTGTAGCTTAATGCCATACAGTCTAATGTGCCCCAGCATACCCTGTATTCCTAACTGTCTGCATAGCATCATAGGGTAAGGAGTCTTTAAATCCTTAGACTACTCACACCCTAAATACTCCATTGTCTTGTTCTAAAATACCACACAGCTGAGGTACAGAAACTGCTGAAGAAATGCCACCTATCTCCCCCTGCTGCTCCCTCTAGACACAACTATGTCCATAAGTGTGATCCTCCCAAGGCTGATGAAGTCAACAGACTGACTGACAGCTTCCAGTTCACCCATCCCAGGCTGGTTCATCCTTCAGGATGAACAAACACACTCTAACAGAGTCACACGCAGCCATCAACTCACTCTCACTTTTGCCTGCCAGCAGCACTTTGGCCCTGATTCTCATCAGGGTGTCTACTGTAATAAATATTGCTATAAAGACTTTGTCCTGAAGGTTAGAGTTGAATTAAAAGCTAACCCATTTTTAAAAATAAATACAGTTTTCATATTCACATACAAAGAACCAATCTCAGCCAACTTGCTTTGAAACACTATTGACACAAGGTACTCTCTTTCTTATCCATCCTACAAAAGGAGATCTAATTAATTAAAACCACACCAATCAAGAACATATAACAGACAAGAACAATAGATTTCTACTACTCCTGAAGTCCCTTTCTCCTCTGTAAAGAGTCAGTGATGGGTGGTCCAACTGCACTGTGACTCTTTGGAAGCAGGGGGCACAGCAGCCCCTGAAATCACAAAAACAGTTTTTTTATCAATACACAAAACATTCCCCCTCTTCAACAACAACAACAAAAAAAAACCCACCTGCTCCAGGGTGAATGCCACCAATCAAGCACTATCACATCTTTGTACTGCATGATTCTGTCCTGCCCCCAACTATACCTAAAGAATTTAAGTCCCCCTAGTCAGGGAGCATGTTATGTGTCTGAAACAAGTCTTCTACTCTACAGCTCTGTACACACTTTTGGCACTGTATCAAATAATACTGACAAAAATACAACAGAAAAAGCTCTGCTTCACTTAGTCACACCCTCTCACTGCAAGTCACTGGTTCAATTAGAAACTCCCTCTCCCTTTTCTGACCTGCTTTCATCCTCCCACACTGCTCTCATTATTGTCCTTTCTTTTCCAATCCCCATAAAATCACAGAACCACAGCTGCAATTTAAATAAAAGCTTGCACTGTATCAGCAAGCAGGCTCACTTTTTAACAGCTTAGAGAAAGTAAACAAATTCACTTCTTTATAGCAGTCTACCTAGATATGGAAAAAAGCTCTATGCAGTAATCAGTACACTTGTATATGACTCTAAAAGTCAAAGGTCTTGTCCAAACAGGACATAATTTTAATCAAGACAGCATTCACACAACTTTGCCACACTAAGTGAGGTAAGGAAGTCAGTAATTATAGCTTGTTTAATGAGGAAGTGCCAAAACATACACCTGGAGATGTGATTTCCCTGTTTTTGCTTTTAGCTGTAGGTACCTACAGCAGGGAGCTAGCAATCCAAAGATCTCAGTATACTAAAGAACTTAGATACTATCAACTTAAAGGATAAAGCCACTAAAATGTTGGAGTGGTGTAGAATGTAAGAAACATAGTAAAACATTAGTCAATTTATTATGATTCCTTTACACCCACATGCTGTTATTTCTTTTTTATTAATTGCCTAATAACATTGGCTCAAATATTTAGTGGAAACTGTAAACTTGGACACACATACCTTAGCAACTGACCAAGTTATTAGCTTGAAAAATCAGCATGCCAACAGAATCCCAGTCCCTAAAACACAGTATAATCTGGCTCAGCTATTGTAACTGCACAGGGAATGTGCTCATTAGTTTTATCTTCATCCATTCAAACCAAAAGAGAGTGGACACTTGGAAAAGGGAAAACACCTGCACATTCAGTTCACAAAACTGACTATTAAAGTAATGGCAATACATAAAATCAGCCTGAAGCATGATTCTACACAAAACATCCCACAGTCAGAGCTTCCATTGACAATGACTTTGCCCACCTTATGATTACTAGAACTCTTCTGTCCATCTGACACAGCAGATTTTCCTTGGGATCTCACTTTGCACATCACCTTTGAATACATACTTTACAAGCAATCTTGACTCTTATTGCCTAAGAAAGTGATTATATATCCCCTACTAAACCATAATTTAAGTGTCAGCAAGTCCTTAAAAACAAGCAGTTACCTATTAAAAAATTAAATTTCTATATATGGCAAGAACAGAGCTCTTGAGCACCAAATCAGTGCTTTTTAGAGTTACTACTGGCCATAACTGCAAGTAAGATTTAGTCTGAAGAAATTTTTTTAGAAGCATGAGGGAAAAACTACTAAGTGACTGATTATTATCTCTGTTGCCTGATTATTTGGAAAAAAGTCACAAATTAGAAATAACAGGAGAATTTTTCAACCACTTTCCTGCCAATATAGGAACCCAGCACTATAGTACCTAAGGATTTGTTCAACCCTCATTTCAGTAACTGAATGTCTGCAGTGGTCAAAGAACAGTTTCTCCTCTGTAAATACAATTTCCATCCTTAACTAGAAGATAAGCAGATATTCTGTGCAGAAGATAATTTTTTAAAAAGTGAATAAAAGGAAGGAAAAAAGTTAAGGTTCATTGTTTTCTCTGAACCACCACCACCACCATTCACTGTAATACCAAAAATAAAGTTGTGAATGATTTTATAAGGAAGTGGTAAGGAACCGTATTAAATTTGCAAAGGCAGAAGATTCTCAAAAAGCCAGACTAACCTCACTAACCATAAAGGTAAATAGGTATTTCTTTGGAACACCTCTTTAGGAGATAACAGGTTCTTGATGGGTACAGTCATTGGTCAGCTTCAAAATCTCTAACCACCACTCAGAGTAATAGGATAATCACTCTTCCATGTCCTTTTCCTTACCCTATACCCTCATAAACAAAGGAGCTTTATTGCTACAGCAACTGCTTCCTATGAGCAGAAAAACAAGGAGAATGGCCTAATCTGTCTCTAAGGGGCTTACTGTCCCTGCTCCAAGCTCCTCAACTCACTTGCCCTGCACCACCTGCAGTGCTCAACCTTCAAAAGGAGCTAACTCAGTCCATCAATCTGGCACACCACTAATACATGGGGAAGCAGGAGACAGGGAAACCAGTCATGTTGGTTGCAGAAAGCTGTTTGGTCACCTCAGCAAACTCAACTTCAACAGAAGCCAAAAAAGATTACAGGAGCAGCTAAGCAAGCCTGTAACTCTCATGGGAAAGAACTATAACACAAGAAAACACACAGAGGAGCCCATTAAGGAAAATGACTTGCAAAATGCAAGACTTAAGCAAAATTAAAAAATCTCACCAAGAGACTAACATCCTTAGTCAAAGTTTATCTTAGGGTACCTACAAGACTCTCAGCCCAAGTGCAGTCAGAACTTAATACAAAATGACAGCAAAGTAAACTGACATCTCTAAGGTTTAAGCAGAGCAACTCTGACAAGTCTTGCTGACAGTTTAAGTCACCTCTGTCGCAAATGCCTTTCCCACCTCACTGCTAGGTCAGTGCCTGTATCCCAGCTGCTCCAGTTCACAGTTGGACTGTGGCTTCAGAGGCAGCTGAGCTGATTTGTCACTGCCAAACAGGTCTTGCCTCCCAGCTTCCCCCAGCTGCACTGACCTACCCTCTAACACCAATTTCAGCACTTGTCAGACCTTTCCAAAGATAATTCAAATCAGTAATCCAGAAAATAACCTGTATTTCTGGGGAGGCCAGAGATGGAAAGGGGAAAGGCTTCATTGATTCAATCACAAAGCCAGTGAATGCCAGCACCACCTCACTGCAATCAACAGGCACACTGAGGAGAATGTGACCACCTACTGTGGTAGCAGGGCACTGTTAGAAACCTGGTACACCCCCACCTTCAATTTAGACCCATTTATTATTATTGTAAACACTGAAAATAATGTTAAAAATAATAACAATAATAGCAAAAGGCCAACAAAAACCAGTTCATACACTCCCTCAACTGGTCTTGTTTTAGGAAGTGTAAGCTCTGACAGCAATGCCCAGCCTTCCAAAGCAAGTTTCAAGAGCCATTTTTAAGTATCTTTACTGTATTCTCACACTTCTAAAACACACCTCTAAGAAATGGAGACAATTCCCTATCATCTCCCTCCTCTGGCAACTCAGTCACTTTCAGTCAACTTTTTTATGCAATATAATTTCTTTTTTTAAACACAGTGTCATTACAGTATGTACCCTCTCCTTTCATTCCCTTTCTTCCTCCAACTTCTATACTGTAAGCCTTCAAAATGCAATATGGAAGCAGCTCCTTATAGTCAACAAAAGTACACTGCTAGAGTTCTATAAGCTTATTCCTCTGAACTGTGCCTCACCCACTGATCCTAGACTTGTAAAACAATTCAAAAATTGTATCAGCACGCAAGCAGAGAATAGATTATCAGCACCTAAGCAGGCTGCCGTGCCAACAGTAATTTTTAAATTGGTAAATAAAATTTATCTCCTCAGTAGATTAAAATGACACAAAACCTGTGCATACATAAACCTTTTAACAAAGCTGTGTTTGGCACCAACCGGTGTTACAAAATTATAGGGTTTCCTAGATATCAGATGTTTTCTTGCATCACCCAGGAATTACATGGTTACACTAACATTAACTGGGTGCAGCTGTAAAATGAGCTGTCAGTATCCTAGAATTAATCAATCTCAAGTGTATTGTTCCGTAATTAAGCTTATGAACACATCATCCCATGAATATAAAAACAGCAGCAATAAACACATCCCAGAAAAGAATGAGAATTAGAAGGCTCTTTTCTAACTTTCTAAGACAACTAAATCAGTTGGAGGCCTTCTCCACTGTTGGGCCTTTTCCCTGTGATTGTGCTGAAGGTCTCTAACTGGAAAACATTTAATATAAGCAAATTATTTTTAAATCTTTAAAGTCACATGACTTGCACAGAAAGCAAAATTAG
The DNA here is from genome assembly GCF_000277835.1 of Geospiza fortis. Taxonomy (NCBI): domain Eukaryota; kingdom Metazoa; phylum Chordata; class Aves; order Passeriformes; family Thraupidae; genus Geospiza; species Geospiza fortis. The sequence goes on along the minus strand of NW_005054297.1, from coordinate 5,311,179 downwards.
GTAATATTCCATCTACAGTTTACAAACCTGTGTTTTAAGAAAAACAGTTGTTTTAAAAGATTCAAAAGCTTTGGACTTTTTGTCACTGTTGAATTAATTTACAGTTAAATTCTTAGTTTCTAAGACATTAAATTATACTGCAGCTACAGCCCCAGCAATAATTAATAGAGCATTCCAACACAGGAAAGACAGAAATTCATCCTGCCATTTTAAAAATCCTTGAAGGAGAGAGGTGAAAATAGGTAAGTACAACAAAAACCATATTCCTGTTTAAATTTTATAAGCTAGAAGCTCCTTCTAATTATTGCTAGTTCTAACTGTAAAACGAAAATATTTGGAAACAAATTGCAAAGAGGAATATAATCTCCACATGCCTACCATCGAACATGATAATACTTTTAACAACTGTTATGGTAACTGGGTCAATGATCCCTGTACAAGATAATTAAACAGACAACTGCAATAATAAACTTCTACTCCTCCTTATCACAGTACATTTACAATAACCATATGAAAAGATTAGATTACATGGCTGGAATGTCAGCAAGCTAACACCTTATCATCCTTTTTTCTGGTATTACAGTATTACAGGTCTCTTACACAGTCACACACGCTCCTGTTGTGCCCTAACAGCTTTTATGCAGCATTTTTCATAAGAAAAAAACCCGAAGAGCACAAATGCATAGCAGTTATTATTGTCCATTTTTTTAAATGGAAATTGTGTGAATCATACTTAATTCAAGGAGGCTTGCTTTTCAGGTTTGTCAAGTTTAAACTCCACACAGATGCAAATTACTGGTAAAACTTCTCCCTGCATCTTAATGAGGTACACTATAAACCATGAAGCCAATTTGAAAACAAGAATGTTTTTCTGAGACAAACTTTACTTAATGTAGGTATTCTAAATATTTAAGGAACCAGTAGTTTTTTAAAAAAATGTACCCAACAGCACTTAACTTCTGCATGATCTTGAACCTGTGACTGCTACAACTCGAGTTTCCCAGAATAATGCCTGTGCTGGCACAATTTTTTTGCAAGGATTTTACAGCATGAAAAGCGTGCCTAAGCACTCTTGCGAAGGCTCCCAACTGCTGAGCTCTGAACCCAACCTCTTTTCAAAACATTGTCTCATCCTTCCAAGAACATTCAGGCCAGAAGGGAATGTAAATTGTCAGAAGTGTCTTGAAGCACTAAACAACCAAATCTGTCATTTCAGTTAGCAGCTACCAACCCTGTCAAGTGTAAACCAACACAGGACTACCAAGTATGTAGTATGTGAAACATGCCAGTCTATAGAGACATCTCCTTCCTGAAATTTCTGCCCACTGCTGCCTCAACAGGGCAGTCTGACCTCTCCAAAGCAGAAGAAAAAATTGACAAATGCAATCACTGAAGTTCAACAATCAGATAGATAACCTGAGCTATAGAATGAAAATATGCAGATGGCCATGCAGCCTAGATAAATGAAGAAAAAAATCTCATCCAAAAAAAATCAAGAGATAACCTATATTAGAAGTTACCACTTAGAATTCACCATTTTAGAGAAAGGTATCTTTTCTTCAAGGCATGAATGCATTCTGAAAAATATGGCACACTCTGTCCACAGAGCAGGCTTAGTACTGTATTATTACAATTAATAAATTGATTAGCCACCCTTGCAGTAACTTAGGAGCCCATAAATCTGTTTTAACTAAGTTTAAAAAGAAGAAACGAGCTTTTAAAGAAAATTAAGTTGCTATGAGTTTTATGAAAACTGGAAGCTGGATAGACATTGCCAATGTCACCAAAAAAGACACAGCAATTTGGAAATTACTGTTTCACAGCTGATCACTTTGCATATGCCATTTGGCTAGACAGTAAGCTTATGCCTTAGATATATTAGCACTACACTTTGTCCATTAGGGATGAAGGAGTTTGTGGTATTGTTCCATAAACTTTCCTCACCATACTAGGCACAAGTGTACAGGATACAGAAATTCTTTAGTCCTACCATTTATAGAACAACTTAAGAGGCTAAAAACCCACAACACTGTCACATGACAAGAGAACATACACAAAATGCAGTCTAAACAAATGAAGGAAATTCAGTATACAACAAGTTTTAAAGTGCTTAAATTATCTTATATAGTTGTGCAAAAGATTAAATACTGTGAAAACAGCATTCATATTGAATACAGTATGTTATCTACATACTGCTCACCTAGGCATAAGAAATAGAGAAACCATTTGCTCTGTATTCAGACTGTAAACAGAGCATGTCCAGAACTTCTAGTGACAGTAACACATTTATGAAATACAACTTAACTGTCGAGTTACAAACAATTTTAGGGCCCCTGCCTTAAGTGGACTTTTAAACAAAAAAAGCCCATGAATTGCATACTGAATTTATTTATAACTATAAACCTCTTGGAACAGGTATCAAAGTTATGTTATATTTACTAGCCTGAAAAAAGCCTAATAAAACGTTCTGGCAAGTTAAAGATAAACACCAGAGAAGTGTAGCACTGTGTAAATTTTTTTATTTCCCCATGGTTCACAGGTTGTTGTAATAATTTGGTGTGCCAAGTTAGCTATCACATTTGCTATGACAGTGTCTAGCTCTCCAGACAGATGGCATTGCCATGGGTAGGGGAAGGACTGCTGGACTACTTGTGTGACAAGAAAGGTACTGGGAGAAGTGAAACGTGAGCCACAGGTTTGGAAGCCTGAGGTATTTTTCACTTCTGTTTTTTATCTTTCCATACACACAGGAAACTCCCTTGAGGGGGGAGAAAGAACAACTTCCCTACAGCTAAATAAAAGAACACAAGTAAAACAGAGAAGCCACTCAATGTTTCTGTATCCCAATAAATAAAAACATAAAGAATCAGATAAAAACTTCTAACACTGAGCTAACAAAATCTACTTTTCCCACCTCCAAAATTTCTTCAATGTCTTTGCAGCAGTAGAAAATTCAAGAGATGACTGCCTCCACACACATATACATACATCATTATCTACCCTCAGAGAGTTCATTCTGTTCCCCAGCCCCAGACCAGCATCCATCCATTCCTCTCCATTCCCTTTTGCTATTACAAAGTGAGGCAAAGATGAGGAAGAAGGACAGAGTGAAGACAATCCACTGAGGCATGCAAGGCCTTCTGCTCCCACTGCTAGGGGATGCACAGGTTATTCTTATTCAGGCCAAGGCTCCAGCAATCCACTTCTCCATTTCCAGCAGCAGGATTAATGGACAGCTGAAGAAGAGTAAGAACCATACAAGCCTAAATGATTCCTCCCCTCAAGCTTCTCCTGTCTATGACTATTTTCATTTCAGTGCAAGGAAATCCCAAGGCAACCTCACATCATCAATATGATCAGCCTCAAAGAGTCGTCCCACGCCAGAATCAAAATTTAGTTTTAACAGATCAGTAAATCCAGGTTCATACAGGAGTGACAATGGAAAAGCCTGCAAATCACCCAGCTCAGCAGCCACAGATGCTCACCACTGACCAAAGTGCTGCCACAGAATGCCACTGCTATCTGAAGGTACACACAGAAACCAGCTGTCAAGTGTGGCATGATAATACAAATGCTTATTAATAAAATTAGCCACAAACTTTAGAGGAAAACATAATAAATCTCTACTGGTAATTTTTCTAGGGGGACGGGAGGGCAGCAAAGGAATGGTACTGCGGAGTTTTCTGCATCAAGTTCATTTTTTGGGTTTTTTCAAAAATGAAAGGATTTTCCAGTTTTCCCCAAGAGACTGGCAACTGCAAAGCACAACGCCCTGTAGGAAATAAATCTTCATTAACTACACGAACAGTGCCATGACAGGCACTGTTTTTCAACCCAACTATGATCCTTTTACTAGTTGTAAGATCTGGTTGGCCATGCCAGCACACCCTGGGACAAACCTGAAGTATACTCAACATTCAGCACACCCTGCCCAAAACACAAGGAGTATAGAGAGCTGCTTTTATGAAGAAAACCAGAGTTCACCCTTTAAGGCATACTAGAGCCCTGTTAAAAGGGCTCCCTGGACCTGCATGCCACCCAACAGCTTGCAAGCAGCTTGAGTGACAGGTGAATACAGGTTTACTTACAGGACACTGTGCCAAGACCCAGGGCACTTTGAACTTAGAGTCCTCAAGATGTTTCTAACAGCCACAATTAACTACAACACTGCAGAAAACAGACAGAATAAGCAATCAAAAGGACTGAGACAACAAGTCAAAAGCAAGTGGACAATGTAATAAACAGCCTCAGGCAGAAAAAATGTAGTGGATTCCATTACAGATTATTTGGCAAAGGAGAAGCTGATAAATGACTCAACCTTTAGGAAAACTGCATGAAGCTACTTCTGGCTTCCAAGAAAGAAATTAAGAAAGCAGCTGAAAAAAAGGAAGATGCCACAGACTGAAAGAGCAATGGTGATCTGGGACAATGCTTAAAGCATTTGCTTCCTGTTTCTTCAACTATGGACCAGTGCTGCAAGTGTGAGTTTGAAGATTTCTTTTACCAAATGAAAAAACCTTTAACCAAAGGAGCAAGGCTGTACACATTAGCCTTGCTGGCTGGAACAATTATTCAATTCAGATATCCAAAGGATGTGCTAGTTTGACTTTCTAAATTTTGTTCCAAAATGAAGTGGGGAAAATTCTTTAGACAAAGGCCTACATGAGCTGTTTAATCAGCAAAAGTAAACTGAGGCTCACTGTTGGAAGAAAAAGTGCACCATTGTTGCACATCTACTTCCAGAATATCTGTATAGTAATCTTTCAAATACTTGTTTTTTTAAGCAAGATCAAACAGGATCAGGATGTGTATCACTAATAAAAATGCCATCTATAATGAGAACAAGTGTAAGAAAACTATCCTGATCAAACTGGTAATTTTTAACCTATATTAAGACATGCCAGTATGATACCATTTCTGTAGGGTTCTGAAAATGTATTAAGAAAAGCAAATCAAATGCTTGCATTCAACCACTGAACCAGGCAAAAAGAAAAGTTACTATTTTATGCAGAATGTCACACATGCTCTTTTGACCCATCTTATGTTAGAAGAAACTGTACAGTAAATATAAATCCAAGTTGTATATTAAAGTTATATAACAAACACTTTTAAGTGTATCTATATACACAGACACACACCCACCACTTTCTGGGCAACGCTTACTTACAGAATTTAACCTGGTTAAATTCAGCTTCACTTTGTTTGCTTTCATCACTTCCAAAACACAATCCTTTCTCCCTGTTCTGTTGCTTTAGAAATATACCATTTAGTAAGAACAAAGTGTCCTGCTTCTTCACAGCTTTCAATATACACCCTACAAAGCCACCAGCAACACACTGCAGTCTGTATTCATTCCAAGATCTATTTTATCCATTCTCTTTGGAGTAGCAAAAGGATAAAAAAATAGCAGTAGCTTCCAATACATGAAGAGGATTGAAACATTTCAAAAGAAAGAAGCAAAAAACAAAACTTCTCTAAAATAAAATAATCCTTCACTATGCCTTCTTCCCCCTCCCAAAATATATTTCCTGCCTTCACAACAGTAACACTGGATCCTTCTCTGGCTTTATCAGTATAACTTAAATTTTATTCTTCTCCCTCTGTATCAATGTTTTGTCTTTTTTTACATGAGATATCTCAGGTTCTTGAATTCTTTAGATTTTATTTTCTCTCCAATCCTCATCAGTTCCTAAGGGGGGAGACAAGTCGCATACAAGTATTTATTAGATATCCCCTCTCATGATCCAAGACACTGACAAAGTGAAGTTTCAAGTCCCCAGAAGTAAGGAATAGGGCTTGGATTTGATTTAAAATATACAGAGGTTAGATTATCACACTAGCTGAGTAGCAACAGTGACTGCTCTGTAGATAATGGTTGTGATGGTGCTCTAAGTACACCACAAGCCTTAGGGCTAGTAACAGCAAAATTTAGGGGAAAAAAGGAACAACACTGTTGGGAAGCAGTCTGAAAGTACTGCTCTGGACAAACCTAAGTGAACATGGATTGCCCAGGAACAAAGACAATGGGGCTTACACAGAAACTTCACAGAAAAAAACCAAAACAAAACAGGGAAAGTATTCTAGTGTGCTACTCCATTAAAAATAATTAAAGAGAGAGAAAAAAAAAAAGGAAATCCAGAAGCAAAAACTAATTGAGGGCTGCCCACAAAATTCAGGAGAGGACACAACTGAAAATTACTAAGCAAAATACAATACCCTCTGTTATTTCAATATGTTTTATATAGGTAACAAGAGGAAGCAGAAATGACCAGATATAAAACTGAATCACAGAAAAGGAATGTCAAGCTGTGGCTATACATGTTTTTCAACTAATGTCAAACCAAAAAAATACAATATTAGCTAGGAATGCAATTTGTGTAATGGCAGAATAGTACTTTTCTTCTTAAAAATCTAATTTCATTTCTGAAAAAGCTGTTCTACAATCAGGGCCATTAAGTAGGAGAATACTGAACACAACGAAGAAAATATCTCAAGTGTCACCAGCAAAAACTGCTGAGTACTTTCAACAACAATATCCACAATTTGAATCCTAACGACAGAGGAGAACTTTCAGTAAGTGAAGAGGTCTCTTATCTCTACAGATATAATATTCATCACTGCCTAATTCCTTCTGGCAAACATAGGTCTGTTGCTTATGGTTTGGGTTTTTTTAGAGAACTAGTCAAACTGAGAAAGATAAACTTTTAAATTTAACCTGATGCAATACTACTTTCATGACTATGCAAACTGACAAGTCTAACCAGTCTACTGCTAACTCTAAGTGCCATCCAGCAATATGGTGAGACATTAAGGCAGGAAGGTCAGTTCAGTTTTTCTGATTATTTACTAAGTATTTAACAAACAAAAAAAAATTTAAGATTTTTCCCAGAAAAAAACACAGAACCCAGAAACATTAGAAAAACAAAGGATATGCCCAGAGCTTTTCTTCTATATTTTATTTCCATATGGAAATTCAGGCTACGTTCAAGGACTGGCTTTATACTTTCTCTTGAGAGGTACCCTGAGCATATCTTCTCAGGTCACCCTCTGCTTACTGCAGTCTCAAAAGCCACATGCAGATGCAGCAAGTCAAAAAGAAAGACTACTACCCTTATAGCACAAGGGATCCAGTAACAAGAGTTGCCCTGTACTTTCTAGGAGTCTTTAGCAATCACAACTGACTGTAAAGGTCTGGTCTACTTTTCCTTTGCTACACATCTGAAGTACGATTTATCACTTCAACAAGCTGACTGGGAGCAAAACTCAGTAAAACCTTTTTTAATGTTGTTTCATAACAACTCTTTTGTTTTGCCTGCTAACTGTTGTGAAATACAGCTCTGCTTCCCATTGCAAAAAAAAAAAGAAAAAAAGAAAAAAAAGAAAAAAGTTCTGATGTTTGTTTTGGCATAGTTCTCACATTTGTTTTAACACAGTTCTTGGTATTTTGAGAGTGCTGCTATCTAAACGTAAGCACTGGGAACACTAATCTTATTTACTGTATTATCAAAACTGAACATGAGCCTGGCCAACATCTATATTATTAATTAAAACATTATCAGAATAGGTTTTCATGCCTTTCCCGCTTTAGGTGACTCTCCGAGCAAGAAATCTGCTTTAGCTGTAGAGAATTGCCCGCTTTTTTCTCTCTACTTAACACATTCTTCTATCACTCTTACAAACTAAGAGACATGTTACCCCCATAATCAACAGCAAAACAATTAACAGAGGAAGGCACTCTTTTAACTTTAGTACTTATACAAAGATCCCTTGAGCTTTTGTATTGTGATCAGAATTCCATCTCAGTATCATCTGTGCTGACTAAAACAATTTGTCACAATACATCAAGAGTGCTACAAGCCTCTTTCAAAGAGAAAGCCTTATCCCAAATACTTATTTTGATTAACTGCTCTCCATGACTTATTAGTGAGAAAATTGTAATGCACACATTAACAAACTAAAAGCAACATCAACCACACAATAGTAAATGAAAAAAAAAACTGGAATGCAAAAGGAAAATTTAAAAAACAAACAAAAACCCCACACACAAACAGAAACAACACAAACAAAACACCAACCAACCACCAAACCAAACAAACCCCCAACAAACTACATCAAACCAACAACACCCCAGGACTCAATGCTGACAAAGAAGTACTGAACAGCAGAAGAAAAGAATTTGGCCAAAAAAAATACTTGGACAAAAAGACATGTCCAAAATACTTTTGATATATCCCCATAACTTCTGGAAGATATTACATTACTGAGGATTTTACTAGTCATCTGTATATCTACTACAAAACTAAGCATGAAAAGAAGCACACACATGCAGAATAACTCACTCACCACTGAAACCAGAGCTGGGTGGCAGATTTGGAAAGTAGTGAAATATTTTCAATTTTGAAAATAAGTACCTATGCAGAGTAATTTTTCCCCACAGTATAAAGACATGGCAACAGCACACTGAAGCATCACCTCATTTTATTACATGGCACATTTATCTACTGGTCGAGCCCTAGCCATGGCATCTGTCTCAATTATTTAAGAGCAGCATCTCTCTAGTGCCCACTCTAATATCCACCACTATAACCAGAACACATTAATGATGAATACAGTTACTCAAGTCTTATTCACCATACCTTTCTGCTATGCAGATGAAAAACCTAAGGAAATCTGATTTCTCCTGATCCGCTTTCACGGCCGCAGTTGGGAGAGACAACATGATGTCACCTGCCAAAACCCAGCAAACAGCCCATAACTACACCAAGTACAGGAACAGAGGCAGGAGACAGTAATTCTATTTCCACCTCTCCACAGAATCTGTTTGACCTTGGCAAGTCACTGGGGTTTTGTGCTTGTTTTTCATGTTCAGGACATGAGTAGCTTTTACGCAGATGGCTGGAACAACAACAATAACTGAGTAAGGCTAATTATTATTTATTCTGCCCGGTCTTAGAACTCTTCCACAATGGCATAAACTCAGAGTGTGCACAAGCACCTCCAAGACTCTAGACCTTCATTTTGAAGCTCCTTTTATGTAAGATCACCACTGAAAGCAGTAACACCCCTTACTAAGACAATCTCCCCTGATAAAAGCTTAGTTTCACAAATTCTTCTGCTAAACAAACAACTTTAACCTTATTTTCTACACTGGTAGCTCCTAATCCACAATTTGTAACTTGCAAACACTGCCTGCAAGATCCTCTGCCACTGCTCCCAGACAAAATTACATTACAGAGTAAAAATAAGAGCTGCCAGGAAAAGGAAGCAGGATATTTTCTGAAGAGTATCTTTTATTCCGTGCAGTTTCTATGGTTCGGCAAAAATCAGGAACCAGTATTTTGCACAATTCAATTCCTTCTTTAGGCTTGGAAAATTCTGAATTTCACAGCAGCCTGATCAAGTTTCATTTCGATACCAACTTTTCCTGGTAATCTCCCAAAACACCACACACTAAAAATATGCCACAAGTACGGCTTTGAAAAAAACAAAGTGCAGATGAAACGTCCTACAGACCAAGCAATGTTACCAAGAATAAAAGTAGAAGGACATTTTTTTCTGGCACATTCAGAAAAATGTCCATATTTGTCTGTACTCATAAAGGAAAAAATTTAGGTATTCATTCCTCTACTCAAATAACTATAAGAAATTATATTAATAACCAAAATACCAACTAGGATCCATTGCAGTATATACCTTTAATCTAACCTAGGAGAAGTAGAAAAATTAAATGAAGAACCAGGTATGATCTCACACAGAGCCATTAAAAATTATTAGTTGCCAATAGAGCTTGTTGCCTATTCAAGAAAGTGTTCTGGATTTTCAATGCACTGATGAAATACCACTGCATACAAGCTAGTCATGCAGTACAACAAAACGGAGATAAACTCTTGCTTCTGAATAAGAAACGAATGAAGAAAAGTTATAACCACAACCACTCTAAGTTCTTCATGTTTTCCAAGTGAAGCATGTAAACAACCTTAGAATCACAGGCTCATAGAACACCCTGAGCTGGAAGGGATCTACCAGGATCATCAAGCCCAATTCCTGGCCCTGTGCAGGACATCCCCAATATACACCATGTGCCTTGAAAGCACTGTCCAGATGCTTCTAGAACTCTGTCAGGCTTGGTGCTGCGACCACCTTCCTGGGGAACCTTTTCCTAATATCCAACCTAAACCTCTCCTGACATAAATACAGGCCATTTCCTTGTGTCCTGTCACTGGTCACCAGAGAAGAGATCAGTGCCTGCCCTCTGCTTCCCCCTGTGAGAAAGCTCTAGGCTGTGATGAGGTCTCCTCCTGGTCTCCTCCAGACTGAATAAGACAGCTGATCTCAGTCATTCCTCATATGACTTCCCCTTCAGACCCTTCACCATCTTCATGGTGGTCCTCTGGATGCTCTCTAGGAGCTCTACATTTACACTGTGGTACCCAGAACTGCCCCCAGCACTCGAGGTGCTCAGAGCAGAGCAGGACAATCCCCTGCCCTGCCTGGCTGGCCATGCTGTGCCTGATGCTCCCCAGGACACGTCTGGCCCTCCTGGCTGCCAGGGCACTGCTGGCTCATGTCCAACTTTCTGCCAACCAGGACCCCCAGGTCCCTTTCCAGCCCCCATTCTCCAGCCTATGCACATCCACAGCTGCCCCATCCCTGGCACTCGCCCTTGTTAAATTTCACATATGGCGATTGCCCAGCCCTCTAACCAGCCAAGGTCACTCCACAGGTGATCACTCTCAGTTCAAATAACGATGGAAATACAAACTTCAATTCAACACAAATGTTTCAAGACTTATCTATATAGAAAGACATGCTCAAAGAAGAGCCTCACAAGCTTCCTGAAGACACATGCTGTTGACTGAAGTGTACAGACTGCTTTAGAGAGAACAAATCACGTCCCAGCAGCACATCATTCACTAAAAAATCTTATTAATCAAACAGTAAAACATGACAATTTTATATTATAGTAAAATTTTACAGATCAGTCAAGCTTTTAAAAAATACTAAAAAAATCAGTGTTTATCTTAATCTCTTTATTTTATATTTTATAATAATTTTAATAAATACATAATATTAGAATGCATTATATATATAATAGTCTGTCTACTGTAAGGATTGAAATCTGCAAGCTTAATCAAGAGACTTCTCACACTGTACATACTGAAACTCTGGCGTTCTTTTCTTTCTTGGTAAAAAATTTACCACCACACATATGTAGTTTATACATTTACAAGCATAAGAGCAAGAAGATACTCAGCCATATGCCACCATCTGGATAACTAAAGTGCAGTTGAAGAGCATAAAGTATTTTTTAGAAAATGAAATTATTTTTAACAGTATAAATAGGCTCTGAAAAATGGCTGTGATGTGACACAGCAAAGGTGACAAGTGTTTCCTCAGGTTGTAAAGGTTACTTCATTTTTTTGTAAAAGGTAGCAACCACAAAATACATACACAGAATATAAGTAAAGAACACCACATAAGTAGAACCCCAGGAAATGAGAAACTCCAAGTTTAGCCCTTACTTTTCCAAGACTCAGTAAGAATACAGGGATATGGAAAACGCTTCTATTAATAATTTCTTCTTCAATGAAATGTATTGACTGTTTCCTTTTCTGAATTTTTACATTACAAAAGATAACCATAATTCTATATTATTTCCTTACTATATATCATCATAATTGTTAATTAATGCAATTACGTTCAAGGATGAAGCGTATGATATTATAACGCTTTAAGCATTTCCACATAAAAATAATGGAAGTTCACTGAGATCAAGAATATAATTTATAATTATAAAACTGCCTTGAAATACTATACACTTAAAAGGCATATCCACTTTTGTCAACAGAATTAAGATTTCACCGGACAATACAGCTAGTGACATTTACTTTTTTCTCTTTTTCACCTAAACATAAAGAAGAAAATAAGTAATTCTATAAAAGCCAGCATACACAATTGCTCAATTTTTAGAAACATTGAAATAATAAATTTAAAAAAACCCAAAACTTAAAATACACCTTCCCTGTGAAATGCTCTTGGGAGGCAATATTTCAGCACATTAGTGCCATATAGTTCAGTCAATAATTTGCTTGCAATTAACAACCAAAGAATTTAGGGTTGCAAGTATTATGAACACAGAAAATTGATGTCCTGAAACTTCAGAATTCTGCCAGCATTATTTGGTCTCCAAATGTCAAACTAATACTATGCATAAATCACATTCTTCATCCCAGAGAGATTCTAACAAACTGTATAAGAGAATACTTGTTTGTACTAAATATGCATTTTGAAAATTCAAATGACAACCTATCTTTTCAAGTTTATCTAAAACCAAACATAGCACAAAACAGGTATGCATTGCACCATAACTGTAATCTTCACCAACAATGAATTAGCAACTATAAAACTTTTCCTCAAAATCTTTACCTGTGAAGGCACCACAAGTCTTTTAGAAAGACTTCATACACACCTACAGGCTACCTGCTCTTCTTTTCACAGTTTTTTTAAACACAGAAATTGGAGTTCAAAATAATGAAAAATAGTCCTAAAATAAGTTACTATTGCAAAATACAAATTAGCAAGTCAGAGGGAAAAAAACTCACTCTCATTCACAAACCCATGATCATTATGCAAGTCATAGTACAGAACAATACTTTAAAGAGAACTATTTTTGCAAAGAGATATCAGAAAAGGATATTGCCTTTAATTGGCTTTAGCAAGCACACACATACTATGCCAAATACAATAGTCTACAGATTATTTCTGGAGAAATCAAGCTATAGAAAGATTATTTTCAAAGTTTCTTTGTGTTCTGTATCAACCAGAATAAGTCAAACAACAAAGAGCTACTTAACACAGTGAATACACAGCAAAAGCAAATAAAATCCAAATTAAGACCTAAACTCCATAAAATTACTTCTACTGAAAGCAGAAGGTTAAAAGGTTAAAAAGAGTATTTGCCAGCATTTCAGAAGACTCCTTCAAGAATATATTGCTCACAAGGATTTCCCAATAGTCTGACTTGACAGCTCTTGCTCCTTGATAACTATTTAAATGTTAGTCACACAAAACCATCTACTCATTTGATTGTGAACAAGTTTTTCCCAATCTTTAACACTCATCAGGTGCATATACACAATACAATAGCTGTAGTTATGCTACTACTCAAATCTTAATAAGCACTGTTAAAACCTTCAGTGACAGTAAAAACTGTAGCCTGAAGAACTCATCCATGAACTCTAGTCCTACAGTCTACATCATCCTGTTTCCACTCATTCCTTAAACATCACTGAAAGCATTCTAACATCTCCTGCAGCCTAACCTTATGATGAGGCTCAGAATCAATATGTATTTGTTCTCTTCCTTGACCTGTCAATCACCCAAGACTACCAGCAATGCTTCTTTTCCAGAAATAACTCTCTCTCATTCCCCTGGCATTGCTGCTCTCATGACTCATCCCTTATCACTCTGTTCTTTCAGTGCATCCTCCTGAAGGAGCCTCCTCATTCACCTGTATTATTTTATTAATCACTTCCTAGGCTTTGGTCTTGCTTCCCTTTCCATTTGCCTTCATTCAGTCCAGGGCCAGGATTCAGATTCAACCATGAACTCCCTGCCATGAATCAGAATATCCTTTCTACTCCCTATCTACTATGCTTGTCCAAGTCAACATCCCAGCCTGAGTCTCTCTTTCCCCACACTGATGCCTCACAATCAGCTCAGCCTCAACACAGACAACACACAGGTCATATTCATTCCACCACCACTTCAGTCTGCTTTCCACTACTGCAAGTCCTGAACTTAACTAAGCATTAGCTCTCCAATCTAGCTTGTTCTCTACAGGTCCTAGAAATAATCTGCTGTTGAGATCCTAGCAATGCCCATCACAGCACTAAAATATCCCTCTAGTAGCTGAAATTCTATCACATGACCACAGAAGTTCACACCTGAAATAGTGAAGCAATTTTCTTTATCTTTCAAGATCCAAAATTGATCCTTATGAACATTCCCCTCTTGATACTTTTAACCTACAGCCAGATCACACAAGTCCTTCCCCATCTCACTTCCTGAGCAGCATCCACTTCACTCTCTACTTCAAGACCCTCACTGGCCAAGGTCCTCATTCTAAAATTACTAATCAGGATGTAGGTGAGGTTAAAGTTCTGGTTAACTGTTATATTTTCACCTCTGAACTTCTTTTCTCTTGCCCTTGGGGTCGGGAGAGCTCCATGAAGCAGCACCCTCTTTCAAAAACCTCCTCCAAGTTTTTTTCATATTTCTCATTAAAAACAAAGAAACAAAATGACCAGATGACTGTCACATCTACACTACTGCACTAAAATTCACGGCACTGATGCCAAATATTCTCCTGTGCCATCACAGATCTCATGAGTCTTCCCTCAGCCTTAAATCATTAGGCATCCTGGGTCAGGAAACCCCTCATAACCACTGAACTCCAGGATGACTAATTCAGACATGGAACTTGAATAGCTTGTTACTTAGAAATGTGACTAAAACAATTTTTTACTGTACAGTGCCTATGGAAAACCAGCATCATACCAGCAATAAGCCTACTCAAAGTATTTTTGTCTTTTCCAAGACTTCTCAACATGTTTGCAAAATAATCCAAATGCTATACTGTATACTGCTATTACAGAGGTTTTAACTGGTAATCAAGTACTTAAGACAATGCCTACTATTTATGATTTCCATCTGTTATTTCTGAGTTGGATTCTAGTATTTTAAAGATCAAGTTGTCCCAGGCTCCTAAGAAGACACGACTGCATACTTTATGTCACTGTAAAATTACAAAATTAAGTTCATGGCACTAGAGATTTTCTCTGTCATATGGCTTTATTAGATCTAGCAGGGCAATTTTCAAGCTAATGGATGACTACAGGTATTTTTGCAGTATAACAATTATTTAGAAACAAGTGGTTTGCACTCAAAATATAACTAGAGAAGCATTTTCATTAATTTTGTAATCTTAAAATGGTATTTCCCTACATTGTTCACAACCAAACCCAAAAATAATCCACAAAACCCCCAAAATACTATCCTATAATCCCAGCCATAAATTATCCACTTCTTTTAAACAGTAGTTGTGAATAGTAATTCCTTCTAAGTTACTTGTCCGATGCTCCTGTTTACTTTCTCCCTGTATCTGGTTCTGACACTGTGCAGTTTAGCTTGCCACACTGTGCACATGCACGAGTTTAATCAAACGCTCCTTGTGAGGCAGCAACACGAGGGTGCCACATGCTGCCAACAACAAAGCAGAACAAACTCTGACTGCCCCCCAAAACCGCTGCAGGAAATTCCTACTATTCCATTCCAACACTGAATAAACTTATGTACCAATACTTGAGATCAGGCATACAGTTTTCACAGGGAAAAAAAAAAATAACCACCTTTCTCATTCAGGTAACACTGACTGCAAAAGAGCTGTAAGTTTTATCTCAAAGTTTCAGTGCCCATGTGATGCCCATTCAAACACAATGCAGGATTTGCATGTTACATTCTTCAGCTATTGCTTTTTAATTTCAAACATTTTTTTCCCCTTTTACAGAACAGCCCAGAAAGAACCATTTTGAAAAATTATACTAACCATTTTGAAAAAAAAATCAGCTACTGGAGAATCATCAATTTTTAATCCTAATACACACAAACAGTTCAGCATCAGAGCCATACTCCAAAAACAGGTCATTTAATTAAAAAAAAAATTAAAAATTATTAATTAAAAAAATTAATTTAAAAAAATTTAAAAATCAGGCTCTTTCATGCAATATAACTACAACATTAACAAAAGTTAGCATATTTAATTTTACCTACACTGGAAGTATTTAACAATAAGAAAACAAAATTATTTTTCCAGAGAATTATTTGACTTATATGTTTAAACAATAAGTGTAGCAAAAAATCCTAAACTACAAACAACTATTTCACTCTTGTTAAAATGGTATTTTTTTCTACTGCTCTGATTATTTGATCGCTGTTTTTAAAATAATCCACAGTTGTTTTGTCAACATTTTAACAGACATCTGAAAAGGATAGAACTAATGTCGCAAACATGACAACACTTCTGACAATCCTGTAATAATCAATAAACAAAAGGAAATGGAACCCAAATATTCAGATGAGTAAACCAACAGAAATGTGGAAAAACTTAATTGCTAACTGGAGCACAGGCTAACTTTACAGCAAACTTTAAAAGCATTTGTTCCCTTCTTTCAAGTCCAACCTCTAAACTAGTACGCTCCAGGAATCATAACAAACAAGATTAGCTTCCCTAAAGAACATTTAATTGGGAAATTGTATATCAGCCTCAAGATACCTTCATCAGGACTGAAATCAAGCAAAAGCTTCAATTTATTTTTACACAAACAAAAGTGAGGAATTGGAAACACTATTGCAGCTAATCAAAACAACAAAATACCATAATGCTACCTTCTCCACGAGAACAAAAGCATCAACCACCAACTCCACCCCACCCCCAAGCAGGCTGTTGCTCTCTAACCACAGAGCCAATGCTGTAGACAATGTAATCCCACAGGGAAGACAGAAGGTCACAGACACACTGTGAAATCTTAAAATAAGGTCCACGTCTTAGAAAAACCTAGAAGTACTTTAACAAGACAAAATTTCATTTGGAACAAACAGGTGGAGTACAGAAACAGCCTGTTCTTCTCCTGACTGACTCGTCCCTCAACACATAGAGAGAGGTCACACTTGCTCCGCGTAGTCCAAAATTAAGGATCCGGCACTTGAAATAAGCAGCAGCAATCAAGATGTGGCAAGGATGGCAACGTGCAATGTGACACTGCAGGTGTGATTGCGTACTGTATACCAGCAGTGGGTCTGTTATTATTCATCAGCTGTAGGTGGCTAAGAGGGTGTCACTTATTACAGCGACACATGCTGCAGCTGGCTAGCCATGATTAAGTATTATCCAGTGTGGTTGAAAGGGATGGAGACTACCATTCATTATGATCCAGCGTGGCTTAGTGGCGTAGGGAGGCTGCTACCCTTCCCTGCACCGCAGCATTTGAAGGAAAGCAGCTAAAACTCAACAAAGCGCTGGGAATGGTGTGCAGAGAGGAGAGAAAGGGAACCCCGGCCGCCCAGCCGCACGGAGCGGGCGTCCTGCTAGCAGGGGCGGAGAGCCGCCCGCGCTCGGCGCGCCCGGGAGCGCTCCGCCAAGTGACAGCGCCGGGCCGGGCCC
>NW_005054297.1:5289342-5292965 GCF_000277835.1 Geospiza fortis | reverse complement strand
GGCGGTGCCGCGGCTGAGGCGCCATTGGAGCTGAGGAGCCGTTGGAGCTGGGGACCCGGACAGGGCGGAGAGAACTCTGTGTCAAACGTTAATAAAAAGAGCAGGAGGCTGGGATGTGGAGGCGCGGCCCTTAGGAAGACCTCCTGGGTTCCTTACGTGGAATTGTTACCAGAATTTTTTTTTAGAAGTGAGTTTTACATTAAAAGCCCTGTTTCATAATTTTGTTTTCATGTGCAGCTGAAGTTCGTAAGATGCGTTTGTTTAGCAAACAGAACCAGGGGAGTCTGGCAGGGTCCCAGGCAGCCGCGCGGGCCTTGTGGCGACAGGCGGCCGCGTGTGGGCACGGGAACAGGCGGTGTCCCAACACGGAGCTGCCGGGGCGCGCTCCGGCGTTTTGATACGGCACGAAAAGACCCGAAGTTTGGATTCATTTATCAACATTACCCCTTCAGGGTGCGGGTCTGAGTGTCCGTTAGGAGACCAAATTTGAAAACAAATCCTTTTACATCAAGACTTCTGTTTCAACTTCCTCTGTGTTTAGTATAACATGTCAGTCTAACTTCGGGACAAATGCTACATTAATTTGAAGATTGCTGAGATTCCAAAGCCCACATCTTTTTTATTACGTTAGCTCTGTACCTCTGCTGTCTTCGAAATTACGGGGAAAAAATAACATTTCAGTAATCCCATGAATAAGATTTCAGATTTCTCGCCCACATACACACTTCACTGCTTATGCTAATTCAATGAATAATGTCTCAGATAAGTAAAATCACGTTTGGAGAGATTCCTTGGTGACAGTTTTCTGTACGTGTTGCTGTACAAACAGCTATTGTCTCCTGTCATTAAGGGACTTTCCCCATCCTGATTTCCCCCTCCTCATTAGATACAGGAGGACTTTGATTGGCTCCCTTGTAGCACAGTTCTCGGCAAAAGCACAGTGCATACTGGAAATCCTCTGTATTGTTTGCAAAGACCGACTCATAATCCCTTTGGAAATCTCTTCCTAAAAACATCTCTCTCTGTTTTTTTTTTTTTTTCCTCCCAAGTCTAAAGAATGATCTCAGCTTATGCTAACTCCATTCCATTAAGAATAGTTTCTGGATGTTTGCCATGGACTGTCTCTAGATGGTTATTTTATGGGGCCCCTCTTTTAGTGTGTTTTGAATCAAACTGGAAAATCTAAAAATATAGCCCACAATAATCTGCAGTGTCTGGCCTCTTTTAATAATTTACAATTAAGGCACTTTGATTAATAACCAGATTAACTAGATACTGGAGCAGGTATATTATTTTGAAGAATTAATAATCATAGAAACAACTGTAGTCCTTTCCATCACTGACAGCAGTACATTATAAAACGAATAACCATTGATTTTGTTTTCTTAAATTATAAATGATCTGCAGTTCAAAAGGCCAGGAATACTATTCAAATCAAAAACAATAGCTTGAACTTCATGTGAGTAGCTGATGGAAGAAAAGATAGTAAGCCTAAAGGTTTTTTTTAATATTGTTTATGCATTGAATTTTCTTCTTGCTGCTAAAAGTTTGCATTTCACATAGAGTGTGAACAATTCCTACTGACTTTATTGGAAACGGAAAGTATCCACTACCTCAGGGAACTAGACCTCACCTTCTGGCCTGTAATGAATATAAGCATTTCCAGAGCTGAGGTAGAAAAATTTAAATACCAGGTTTGCACCATTTAAATTTTTGTGTTTGCTATGCAAATCAGTAGTTTGACTTTTTGATTTAAGCCCAGATGAGGTTGTCAAAAGGGTTCTGAATCAGGCCTGTCACTTCAGAGACAATTTGGAGAATTACAGCTGGAGGCACCTTTGAAGGACGTGATTTCCACAGGTGTTGGGCCTCACCCGTGTTCCAAGCAGATGCCCTGCCAGGTGACTCCAGCTGGGTGCTCAGAATCATTGGTGACCTTTGAAAATGGAAGGCTGATCCTGCAGGAAATCCAGTTTACTCTCACCTGTCAGCTGGGGGACAGGACCATCTGGAACTTGGATTCATCAGCATGTGTGTATGTGGACAGAGCCACTTGGAGGTGCTTAGTGGATCTCAGCAACTTCATCTTGGGAATCCATGTGGTTCCCCTGTCCTCTCAGTCTTGCTTTGTGCGGAAAGAGGAGGAAAGACAAGGAGCCTAGCACCAGCCCATGGAATCTTTAGGGCTCAGGCCCTCTGTGTGGGCAGGGAGGAGGTCTTTTGGCCTGGAGAGTTGCCCCACCAATGGTACTGCAGGACAGGAGCTGCTGGCCAGTAGTGCTCAAGAAGCCCAGCTTCAGAGGAGGAGGGCAGGCATGAGCAGGGAGCATGAGATGCAAGCTGTGATAACCAGGCCAAAGATTTCAACAGCTTGTTTGACCAGTCCAGACCAAACTTTCTCCAGCTCAGCCTTGGCTCTGGGTTTCCCCTAAGCCCATTCCTTTGGGCACAGCACTAGCTAATTAATATGCTTCTCATTTGGCAACTGCTTCCCACCTGGCTGGTTTGGAGAAAGATGAGAAAACAAAAGACCTGCACACTTTCATGTAGAAGCAATCCCAAGTTTCTTATGTGCTTAGCACAAGCATCTGAGAGGGGCAAGGGGACAAGAGACTCCATCTCAGATCAGCCTGTCTTACAAAAAAACCATCTCACAGTGTGTCCTGTAAAATCCCAGCTATTTTAAAACTCAGTGACCTTAAAAAACATTGTAGGTAGTGAGAACCGCAGTTAACTGGATCTTCATTATAAGGAGCAAGTTTATCTTGAGATGTTGCAGTTTGTAGGTGGTGTAAATCACACATTCTAGTGGTAGGTACTGTGATACAGCCCTGCTGGGATTTCATAAGCACAGGATGTACAGTGTCGTTCAATCGCGTGTCTAGGAAAGCAAATCAACAGGCAGCTGCCCACAGAACATCTCTTAGATCTGAGCTGCAGTGCAGGTGCCAACAAAAGTTATCGCTTAAGCTGTCAGCCAGCCTGCTCAGTGTCAGAAGCATCTGCTCCTTCAAATGGATGCTGATGTTCAACACAGCTCAGAGAATTGGCAACATTGTCTTAAGGATGACGAGAAGGAATAGGCTAGTTAGCAGTCTGCAGCAGGAGCATTGTTAAATAGTTTTTGCTTGGGTGTCATAGTCTCAAAGAGGATGGTAAAGCAAAGAAAAAATCTGAGTCTGTGTCGTAATGCAGGCTCAGGTATAAGTATACCTTGGTGTGGGAGTCCCCCGGGGCTGCAGTCAAGCTTGGGCCTTGCTATGGTGTTGCCTTGAAAGCAAGTACAGTCCCTTCCAAGAGTGTTCTTTTAGTGTAAAGGCAAGAAGCAAGGAGTATAGGAAACATTAGAAAGGAAGAGGGGGAGGGAAGATGAGGTTAACAGTAATAACACCATATGGTTATATAGGTTAACAGTGTGAACAGCTTGATGACTGACTTCTATAACCTCTAATTTTCAAATAGTTTTCTAGAATAGCCTGCTAAGACACTTTGCATTGTATTAAATTTTGCTCCTCATCCTACTCCAGAATAGTATCTTCACTTATTTTCCATTGGGTGAAATGCTTTGTCAGTTTACATGTAAACTACCCTGTATGCCTCCTTAGTTTTACTGGGCTCTTCAA
>NW_005054297.1:5288756-5289315 GCF_000277835.1 Geospiza fortis | reverse complement strand
GCCTGTCCACCAGGTAAGCGTGGCACCAGTTATTCCCTTAGCCCTGCCTCCCATACACAGCCCTCTGCAGTGGTGGCTTATTGTCATTATATTGCAGGAGTTCTATTATCAGTACATTGCAAGGGTTCCACATTACTAGAGTTTCATACCTCCTTGATGTTTCTTACAGGTAGCTCCTCTAGGCACTGACTCTTCCTTGTCCTCACAGTAGCCAACTGACTTCAGTTTCCACCAATCCACTCTTTTATAACACTCTTCTTATTGGCTACAGGTGTGGCCTCTTAACATCAGGCCTGCTCCTAAGTAATTGGTTCAGCTGCAACTATTTAGGGGGTAAGATTACTTTCTATACCACCTTCATTTACCCATACTGTATCCCCCTACAGTGGCTGGTGCCATCGTCTCACCCTTAGGGTGCCCCTGCAGGTACCACCAGTCCTCAGTGAATCATCCAGAGGCTGAAATGTCCTGGGTGCTGCCAGCCCCTGCACCAGCATTCACAGGCAGGGTAGTGCCAACCCCTGCACCCAGCCTTCACAGGCAGGGGAATGGCAAACCC
>NW_005054297.1:5282676-5288558 GCF_000277835.1 Geospiza fortis | reverse complement strand
GCGGGGTATTCCCACCCCCTGCAGCCAGCATTCACAGGCAGGATAGTGCCAGCCCCTGCACCAGCATTCACAGGCGGGGTAGTGCCAGCCCCTGCACCCAGCATTCACGGGCAGGGTAGTGCCAGCCCCTGCACCCAGCATTCATGGGCAGGGTAATGCCAGCCCCTGCACCCAGCATTCACAGGCAGCAGCAGATCAGGGGTTCACTGAGTGCTGCCTTGGTGCTGCCCTGACCTTCTGCCATGGCTAATGTGTGCATGCACCAAAGTAGTTCTAAGATTAAACCACAGGATGCAGGATTACAAAGTCATTCATTACAAGGAGTACAGTAAAGTGTAAAAATCTCCATGTTTCCAAAACGTCCAGGAGAAGATACAGCTTCTTTTCAGTCTGTCTGATCTCTGTAGGACTGACTATGAGCTGAAGACACCTAAGGAAGTTATTTGCATCCTCTTGAAATCAAGAAAATGGGCAAGATTGAACTAGTTGATTAGACTGTGGATTATCACAAATAATTAACAAAACAAAAGATTTAAAGATTATATGACTCCAGATGTTTTATTGATTTTATTCATATATAAATACAAATCGATTTTGCAATGTTCTGAATTGGTGTGAATACAGATGTTTTTTGCAGGGAAACATTTTGACCAGAGGTGCTGTTGCAGTTCTGTTGTTTTCCTGATGTGTATCAATTCACATCTACACTCAACCCCAAGCCTGTAATTTAGTGACTGAGTTAGAGCTGATTTTTTTCAGCTAGTCTAGTCTCTCATTCATTAGGTTCTTTGAGAAAATATATGCTGACAGACTTCACCTCTGTCTGTAAGTAAAATGTGTTTTTTAAAAACAAAGAATGAGAACTCATTTGTTTCTACAAAACACAAGAGAAATACACACACTTAATTATACACATTTTTCTTACTTACAGGGAATATGTAACAGAACAATGCTTAAGGAAATTTCAGAGTAACTATAACAAGGTACAAAAAAAGAACTCATCAGGCTACTATAAAAGAAGACCACAAACTGCACATGACCTCTTCATAAAACTATTACTAAAAACCCATTTGCCATAGTAAACCATCCCATTTTACTATGTATTAGGAAAGTCCTTGTCCCAGTGACACATACTATGTCAGAGGAGGAAATATGGACAGAAGTGCTTAATCTGTCATTCTACATACAAATATGTGCACACAGGAATTCTTTCTATAGGGAGAGGAGTTACGAAATTAAGTGATTCACAGGTGTAAAGCTGGATACCATATAAATGCTCTCTGGCGAATTCAGTGACAGGTAAACCTCATTCTTGTCTTATATAGAGAAGTTAAACTAATTTGTGTTTAGTAGCTTACAGACTGTCCATGGCTGTGGTCTATAAAGATATTACTTGTTTTGGGGCTGTTTATTTAAATCATTTAGGAAATTATACAATCTTGAAACAGAAGATAGTCTAAAGGCATCACCAAAGAACATGTAATCCTAAAAAATATTTTACTTGTAATACTGCCTTGTTGATATCTGTTTGGGTTACAAAAGTTCTAGTTGTTGTGGACTTAGTCTATCTTTCATTCTGCTATCATTTTGCTGTTCCATAGACCATTTTCCATAATCTTCCTGAAAACAGACTATCTTTGGCTGGAACTATTGAAAATAAATTCCATAAAAATTGCCTGAGAATAGTGCTCAGATCCAGAGTGGCTGACACCTTTTGAATTTTTTTCCTCTTAGGGAATTACACATGACCTTTTAATGCTGAAGTTCATTAGTGCTTGGATATCATATTGATGAACTTCGTATAAATGAATGGATGAACAGATAAGCCACAACTAAGGTAATGATCTTACAGCTGTTATGGAGGTAACTGAAGACATGTCATGGATGATAATTAATTAAAGAATTTCTCTATCATTTTGTTTACTGTCATTCTTGGTTCAGGATACACTCTCTCTTCTTTAATCTTAACAAGTGGTGTTTCATTTTTAATGTTCCAGACAGCCATATCTTTTTCTAGAAATCCAGACATTCTTATTACTCACGGTTTCATTATCAGTTTGTTTTTCTCCTCATTACTGGCACTGACCTTGCCAAGAACTAAGCACATGCATAATTTGACTAGTGCGATTAGACTCATTAAAGCTAATGAGATTAGTCAAGAAAGTAAACCTACTTCTGTTTAAGTGTTTGTTGTTTGAGGTAGTGCTGCTAGAATCAAGATGAGGAAAGTCTGGAAGGAATTCAGACTGAACAATAATTTTCATTAAATGTCATACAAAGAGAAATTCAAAGATTTTTCTCTTGACCTAACCTGATTTGTGATCAACCCAAGGTGGTTTTACGCTGGGAGCAGGGATTTCCTAACATTGCTTTTTCTTCAAAAGACGAGGGCTTGTCAAGAATTAAGCTGGTCTGCTGGTCTCAGCAAACTTTACAAGGTCGTTTCTCAAGTCTAGGATGAAATATTTAAATTAAAGATAATGAGACATCTCCGCCACCAGCCCAGCAACAGAGGCTGAATGTAACCTGATAGCAGTGTTGTGATGCTGTGCCCTCGAGACTCTGGTTCCCCCCAGGAATATTTCATTAATGTGGGGATATTGAGAGAGGCAAACCCAGAACAGGTTTCTTCATTCTGCACAGAAATAGGGAGATAGCACTGAATTAAACAACATTTCCTCTTGCAGAGCAGTGGTCTCACAGTTAGAACATGGGCTTATAGCTTGGGAGTCTTGTGTATAAAAATCCTCAAGAGGTGTATATGCCAGTATAAAGTGGGGGAAAAGTCTAAAATCCTCAAGAGGTGTTTATGCCAGTATAAAGTGGGGGAAAAGTGCTATTACTCGTACCCTACCTTTGTTCCTCATTTTGAGTGCTGCAAGTCTGCTGTTTTTTGACCTGCCAGCTGAAAGCCTCCCAGAAGCATTATAGCAGACAGAAATACAATGTTTAGAGTGCACCTGGTTTTCAGCCCCTTTCTTTGAGAGCCATCTCTGCTAGGGCTGAGAGGGGAGGAGCATGGAGCAGTTGCTCCATCCATCCCAGAGAACTTCCCTTCTGGAAGGACAATTTTATGGAGACTGGTAGCACAGGCCAGACATAAAGTGGGTGATTATTAACTCCATCATGCTATAATTTGTCATTTCTGACCTCTGATGAGCTGCCTCATATACAGTGAGTTATAAAAAATCTAGCCTCTTACAGCATCAAATGCAAACTCCTCTGCTATCATTTCAAAGCAGTAAATCTCCCATGGCCTTGGAGAAAACATCACTTGTGGGCTTTCACTCATTTGATACCTTCCTTTCAAAACAAATACTTATTTTGGTCTCTGATAAATACAAATGATAAGTAAAATTTATTTAAGCTGCAGACAGGCTATTTGTAGTCTAAAAGTTAAAATTCTTAGTTAATACTGACTCTTGTACCCTGTCTTTTTCTGTGCAGAGGTAAAACACCGGCAAGTCCATCACTGCAAAGTCTAATATCAGGGGTGGTAGATATATTTAATATTACTCACTTTTCTCTAGGAAAGCAATTGATCTATGCCCCAATGCTCACAATTTTATTAACATTGGAAAGAGCCATGTGGTGTTCATATAGTGTTTAAGCTCCATGAAGTGTCAGAGCCCAAGGTTTTGTGATTACTGTCAGAGGAGGAGGGCTGGAGTGACAGTTAGGAGTGCGCCGGTCCCTACTGTATATACAGCTGTTGCTGCACAGGGGAGGGAAATGCAGGGTCTGGCTGTCTGTTCCAAACAAAAAGAAATGGCACATGCTATTACTTCCAGATCATTGCAGTCCCTGCACCACCATCTGCTGGGGGTCAGAGCAGTTGTCCGGGTCGGCGTCAGTCATGCACAAACTCAATGCCTTCCGTGGAGCTGCGCCCAGCAGTACATATTTACAAGAACAATAAAGCAAACCTGCTCCCTGGACACAGGCACCACAATGCTCCATCACATTGGGAACAAAGGGCACAACGAAAGTTGATATGCATTACAAAGGAGGTTCTCGGGGATCACAGCTTTGTGATTTCAGGCCCTAACACAAATTGAAGGGAAGAAAAACTGTCACCAATAAGCCCAGACCTAGTGATCATTGTATTTGTAATTGACGCAGCATTGCTGAAAGGGTGCCTGGGTCTCTGTGTTTCCCCTCTTCCTATTGTTAAAGTCTTCTGTAGAAAACAGTTACATGGGAAAAGCTTTGATGGTAAATATTGAAAACTTGGATATGTTATTCTGTAACAGCAGCAAGATAATCTCTGCCACTTACCCCAGCTTTTCCATGCAGATCTCTTTTTCTGGGGCCTATGCCATGTGCTGGAGCAAGATGTGGAGAGCCCTGACTGACGCAAACTGAACAGTTCCTGGAAACCGGATGAGTACAACTGTGTCACTATGATGTTGAAACCAAATTAGCAGTTTTAGCATCTCTTCCGCCTCACAACAGCTAGTGAGTGATTCATTTCTCCTGCTAAAAATGGCTGCTTCACCAGCACTGGAGTGACACATCAGGCATTACTGTCAGGCACTGCAAACCTTTCACTTAGCGCTGTCCTGCACCCTTGGCTGAGCATACACATAAGGCGTGACACCCTTGGGGCCTAGAGCTCGAGGTGCCTTAGCTGGCAGTACATTAAGGCATAGAGATAAAAAGTACAAGCTTCTTTTAGGTCTGGGCTAGCTTGCTGCAGAGCTACATCCAGTGTTTTGGTGCTGCATCAAAATGGAATGCTCGGTGCAGAGGCATCTGTATTTAGTGAGTTTATTAGTTTGGTCTCAGCATCAGCACTGTAGGCAGCAGTGCCAGCATGGGGTGAGAGAAATAGGCAGCAGTTCTGGAAAGCTATGAAAAGGGCAGGTGGAGCTGCACCCAGAACATTTTTCAAGGGAGGCTCATTGCCAAATAACTAGAAACTATGCTGTACTAGCAAAAACACACGAAGGACTGCTGTAGTTCCTGCCTCACATAGCTACAGTGTCTGTCACAGCACTACCACATACATAATATTTGACATTTCATCTGATAATTAGTGGTTTTGGCACAAGTAAACACACTCTTGTTAGGTTCTATCCTCAGTTGCTTTTTTACTAAGCATCACTCGTCATTTTTGCATAAAATCTCTCCAGTCCATGTAATGTTTGACAGCCTTCTTGGATGGTTTGCCTGAAACATGATATGGAAGAGGAGACCTCCAGGTAGCTGCACACACATGTCTCCCAGACTCCACCTCCCTGGCCTCACTGGCACTAGGACACCCCAGCTGCCAGAGCAGCAGAGCTGGTTCTGGAGCCTGCGAGGGCATGCAGAGCAGCCTTTGCTTGTTTCCTTGGAGAACCTCACCAGCTCAGTTACATATCTATACTAGGAGGACACTTTCCCTGAGCCATTCCATACAGAGCTGAACTCCACAAGTTTGTACTGCAGCTAGGCAGGCTTTCAGCAGTGGGTCAGAACTAAAAGAAATAATTTTTTTTACCATCTGGTCCTGTGAACTGCATTTGAAGTAAATGTTGCTGAAGAGTAGTCAATGTATAGCTTAGATACATTTACATAATAAAATATATGCAAAGTGTAAATAATTTTGTATCTCTGATTTTGGAAATGGCAGGGGATGGGAAGCTGGTAGAGTGGATCTTTGAGGATATCAGTAATAAAATGAAAGGACAGAAAGCCTTCAACCTGTAGGTAATTGTTGTACCATATCAGTATTGTCTGGGGACTGAAAGTCATTTCCATTAATAGTCCAGTATAAGTGATTGTCCTGTATGTCTACTCCACCACAGAGAGGTGCTACATTGTGGAAATCATCGTGTTTCAGTGCCTGCTTGTACCCCTGCTGGAGGCTTTATTCTACCACCCAGGGACTAGATCAG
>NW_005054297.1:5258627-5282666 GCF_000277835.1 Geospiza fortis | reverse complement strand
TTTCCCAGTCATCCTTCTGGACACAGTCCAGACATTAAGAAACTTGTTCTAGTAGAAGGTGCCCCTGCCCATAACAACTAGATGGTCTTTAAGGTCCCTTCTAACCCAAACCATTCTAGGATACTGTGATATTCTTCACATAATGCCAGGGAAATTTAGAACTGGTCTCATGTATTCTGCAGATATATAAGGGACGTCAGTACCCAGGAGGAACTTTACAGGTCTTGTGGTCACTAGCAAATGTAAACCATAAGAATAGATACATTCTGACTAATAAAATAAGTTTTCTGATCAAAAAAAAAGCTTTTACAGAGTGAACAATCAACTCATTGGTACTCAAGAATACCAATGAACAGTACAACTGTGTTGGTACTCTTGTTCTATGACATGTTACCTGTAAACCATGCTCTTGTTGGTGGAATATTCCATCCTCTTCAATCATATGTGTCATACTTAAATGCTGCCCTGGATAAACCATAGTCCTAACTTCTATGTTGCAGGAAAAAAATATTTCAGTTTATTTTTCTTAATTGCCTAGATGAAATTAATCTATGCCGTGTCCAGCCCAGTGGGTATCCAGTTATGCACACACCTTAGGAGTCTAATGTTGAAGTCCTGCAGCATCTAGGGGCTCAGTGGAAGCTTCTGTGTTTGGGCACTTAAGTGGGAGATGAGCTCTTGGGAAAATCTAGACCAAAATAATAGTTTAACTTTTTATATTGAGTCTTTTATTTCATTAACATTACCCTTTATCTCTGAGGTTGTAGATGTGTTTTTGCAAAGAATAATTCTGCAAGTTACTACATCTCTGGGCACCATAAATTCAGCCCACATCAGGCACAACGTGTTGAGTCACACAGCACACAGAATATGTGCACATCACGGCTGTTCTTGCCAGCTTTATTCTTTATGCCGCATCAATGACAACTGTGGGAGAAGAAGTGATGTTTGATCAAACTCAGAGTGCATAGAGGGAAGGTTTGGCCTTTTTGAACAAATTTAATCTTTCACCTTCAGCTGTGCCAATTGAATACACTGCATCAAGAGACAGTGACATTTTTGATCTGGGATTAACTGTTGTAACTTTGGATTTACTGCCTGGTGGAGCCTTGGCCTAATTTTTACCCCCAGACCACTTATATGCTGTTTCTTAACATATCTTCCTTGAACTAATTTTCAAATCTACTGACCTCTCTTCTTCCTACCTGTTCTCTGAATTGTCTGCAGTAATGTCTGCCAGCTTCTAATGCCTGATAGCCAGATAAATGACCATTAGGAAATAATGGATTAATAAAATACAACTATGTATTTCTATGAAAGTAATGTTTTAGTGATTTACATCTGGCCTAGGGCACATATATGGTTAACATGGACTTTTGTTGCTTTTGTACTGCATCCCTTCTCACTCCTTACTCTGCCTACTTACAGATTGTATTTTAGCCCCTTGAATTTACCTAATCAAAGAAGTCTTTGCAGTTGTATTTCCTAAGCATCATGTAGGAGGTTCCTCAAACATATTGGAGAGGCTTAAAACTTCATGAGGGAGAAAAAGCTTTTAATATTTAAATATGTTCTCATTGTTTGTGGTGTTTTGTTTTGTTTTGTTTTGTTTTTTTTTTTTGTTGTTATAGAAATCTTCTAGAAGGAGTATTCAAAGGGATGTCTTGCTTTAATAAACTTAGGAAACTTTTGACTTGTCCCTTATGTTGATTACAAATGCAGCTGTTATTACTCTGTTTTTACTTGCACATTTTAGGCCATTGCATTGTGTTAGTGATTGAGCAGCACTTCACCCAGCAATAGAACTGTGTTCGCTCAGCTTAAATACTGCTACAAAAGTAGCACAAGAGAAAAATGTCTTTAAGGTTCTACAGAAACTCTGCCTAAGCTGCAGTAGTGGACTCGAAAGAGATGTGGTAGAGAGAGAAATTACAGAAGTTAAGGAAAAATTGGTAGAAAGGCAAAGGGAGAGACTAGACTGTTGCTTTGGGAAATAGAGAGAGGGGTGGCTGAGCAGACAGTGTCAAATTGCTCCCCATCTCTGTTCTGGCACTTGCAGATCTATTGAAAACAGGCCAGAAGGACATGCTGAATTTGTTACTCCCGTGTGCCAGGCTTTTCTGCAGCAGCAAGAAAAACCAATGAGTGCTGCTTCAAAAGCAGCTGGAAACTGAGAAATCCTTGGTCCCCCGCTGCCTGGCAAGCAGCAGCACAGGGTCTTCTCAGTTTCCAGCCACTACAGAGGCTCCATTGACAAAATGTGTGCAGCATTTGAAGGAGCACAATGTGACAATGAAAGAACCTGAGGGAAACAAAATGAGGAAGGGAGAGAAAGGAAGAAAGGGGGGAGAATTAAATGGGAATGAGGGAGCAACTGAAGACGGGAGGACAAAAATCAAAAGAAAAATATGCTAATCACTGCAAAAGGGGCAATAAAAATAAATCATCCTTGTCATATTGACACGTCTGCACTGCTTTGTCAAAGAGTATAGTTGTGATAGGAAGACTAGAGAAAAAGAGGTAAACTTTACTAATGTTTGCTTTCATTGCCTCTCTGAGATACAGGCACACTTAATTTAGTCCTCTACTTTCACAAATACTGTTGTGAAGTACAGAGTGACTGCAAGATGCCAGATCCACACAGGGGTCCACATGGCACTGTGAATGGGACAGCTCCTACCTTCATCCTCTGTTTCTGAGAGAAGCAGAAAGATTTAAAGAGCCTTGTAAGTCAGGAGAATGGTGCCTTAGTGTTGCTCAGAACAACCTGGAGAGAAAACAAAATGCTGCCCAAAATAAAGCAAGGCAGCTGGCTTGTTTTCTCCTTTCCCTTGTACTTCATTGCACTGGCTATGGGAATGAGTAGCAGAGTGGAACCAGAGTATTACCAAGAGCTTAGAGCAAAGCAGCATGGCTGGGTTTTATTTCTTTTACCTCTGTCTGCCAGGTCATAAGGTAGAATATCCAAGAGGGGTAGCCATAGCTCAGGGGATATACCTATGGTACATTAATCTCCCAGCTGTTCCCACTTACGCTGCTTGTTCAGGATGAAGGGAGATCTGGGAGTGCCAGAACCAAAGTTAGTTACAAAGCAATTAAACTGGAAGGGACTTCCCAAATGTCCTCACATGACTCAGGGAGTTTTTAGTTCATGGGTCCAGCTTGAGCTCCTTCAAATTAAAATCCCCTGAAACATATTCTGGGTGAGCACAGTGTCTTCAGCACCAACTTTTTCACTCCAGATAGCTGCTCTTCCTTGGAATAACTTGGTACAGTAACATGCAAAAATGAAGAGTACTTGGGAGAGAGCACTGGCATCTACAGATTTTCTGGGAATTCTTCATACTTTCTGAAAGGTCAGAGAAGTGCTCCATAAAAACTGAGACAGAAGAAAAAAACTGTTGCTGTTAGTTTCAAGAGGGAATATCAGCCAGGAACCCAGAAGGGGGTAGATTTTGTATTGCCCAAGTTGAAAGTGACTAAACTCAATTTATGTGCATTTGCCTTTGAGCACTGCACTGTCATCATCTTAAATGAGCTTATCTTTTTAAGCAAAGGAAGGCTTCTGTCCTGGTGACAGGAGTTTTGCAATTAATAAAGCCTTCTTAAAAATTCTCATTTATCTTAGAGGTTTAAAAGAAAATGCTTCCATTTGCTCTCTTAGCTCTTATTTTCAGTCATGAGTAATAATTCCTGTAAAGTAGTTACTGCTTAGGTTAAAAAAAAACCCTGTTTCTCCAAAGCAGACTTAATTTGAGCATGAACCATGGCCTCCACACAATCCCCAGTATTTAGATCAGTGATCAATTTGTCTTTCTCTGTAGGAGTATTAGACAGTGTAGAACTGATTTTTTATGATATATTTATTAATGAGTTCCTGGGTGTTATAATTTTGAAAGAGCCTACAGATGATTTAGTAGTTGCAAAATGAGACCACTGTCATGTCTGTCTGATCAGGAATCACCCATTGTGTAGGAAGTTAAGAATGAGATGTTTTTTTATTTCATTTGTTCAGTTCATGTATAGTAGATCAAAATTGGTACCATATTTTCAAATTTACCATTTCAGATTTTTTTTCATCTAAGTTAATTTAAAGTACAGGTATCTTGCTTCATCTCTAAAATCTTAGCTGTATTTTTTATGTCGTAGGAGGAGATAATAGCAAGACTAGAGCATGATAAA
Source organism: Geospiza fortis (assembly GCF_000277835.1). Lineage (NCBI taxonomy): Eukaryota > Metazoa > Chordata > Aves > Passeriformes > Thraupidae > Geospiza > Geospiza fortis. The sequence goes on along the minus strand of NW_005054297.1, from coordinate 5,278,484 downwards.
TAAACACATAGAGATACCTCTCAAAATACTGGGCAAAAACCTATCTAATACATTTTGAAATTTTTTCCCTTTTATGTTTGTCTCATGGATAGCTCTGATTACATTAATGAGTAACTCATCATAACAGAAACAGATCACCATATTGAAGTGGTTACTGCTGAGAATCAATATGTTTGTTATAAACATTACAAGGATTTGAACTTCAGGCTACCTTTAACTTGATCCCTTGGACTGGCCCTTCTCACCATGCAGGCTGCCCAAAAGCCCACTGCTTGGTTTGGATTCTTAACATCCTCACTGGAGTGCACTTCATGTGCACTGAGCAGAGCTTCTGGGTTAGTTCCCTGCAAAGGGAATTCAGTGCTCCTGTGCACCAAAACTGCTCTGGGAGCTGAGCCAGTGTGCAGTAAATGGGAACAGTCAGGGGCTGGGATTTGTTGCAAAACTGCATTGCTGCTCTGAACCAAAATGGTAAATATATAGGCAATCATTTGTATTTTTGTGCCTTTGAGAAGGCACTGCATATTTTTCTCTCGTGTGCAAACCAAGAAATTTTGCATGATAAAACTCAAATGGGTATTTGCATAGTTTTCTGACCAGCAACCTCCTGTAAGTTCTGGGTGTTTATGATGCAAAGAAAAAGCAAGCTGCACTGAATCATGATGTAAGCAAAGAAATCCTTACATGTGTGCTTTACATGCAGCTCAGAATAGATTTTATTTTATCAAGTGATTAAAAATTTTGGCTTTCACATAAAAATTATGAAAAACTGGTCTCCCTAATTCAATTCTCCAAAAAAAGAGAAAGTGATGGGTTTGCCAAATCAGGAAAACAGACTAATTTTCTATGATCAAAGAAGACCCTGCGCTACATAGGGTTTCATGAGAATGCATAAAGAGTGAAGAAAAAAAGTCCAAAATCATGTAGTCTTCATTTAAAGCAATGTGCTTGATATCATATAGTACATTAAGGTATTGATGATGAGATTAGAACTCAGAACCTCTGCATGCTAATTTTGACTTTGTCAGTGAATTCAGCTTTTGTCAATTCATTACTATGCAGTTTCCCACCAGAGCAAAGGAATGTTAATGTTTCAAAGAGCAGAATAAAAATTCAATACTTAACAGTTTACCTTTCTGATTTCCAGTTAATTTATTTGAGTGAATCATTATTTTGCTCTTAAAAGGCTGCTGAATTTCATTTATTACTGGCTAACTGTTTGCACTAAATGTTTTAATTTTGATTACTCACAGTCATCTGTGTAATTTCAGTTCCTTGGCTGGATTGCTAGAGCTCAGACAAGGTTCTTCTGCAGCTGCTGGTATAAGTACAAAATCTAATTTCAGTTAATTCTTGCGTATATGTTTTTTGCATTTGTTCTCAGCAAGGGATCAGGATTTTAAGTGAATGCATATTTCCAGAATACAATAGAAAGGAATGTAAAGTGAGTGGTAAAAAGCATTTTATTGCAAAAAAAGGAGAATTCCTACAGTAGCGTACTCCAGTGGCTTTGTGCTAATGCTCTTGAATTTCTTCCACTGGGGTCTGATCCATAAAGGGATTTAGTTACTTAAAATAGCAGTTATGTCCTAAAGTTCTTAGTACGTGCTATTATAGCTTCATCTCAGCTTCTGTTTAAGCTTAATAGAGCGCACCCATGTTCACACCCCAGATTATACCCACGATCTGCCTTTGAAGCTGCTTTGCTACCTGCCCAAGGGAATGGTGGCACCTGAAATGACACACTGCAGCAAATTCAAGCAAATGTGCTGTACTGCCACCAATCTGCCTGAGCTCACCAGGAGCCTCCTTATTCTGACCTGGGGGCTCTTTTGCCACCTGTGATTGTGCATTTGCGCGTATGCAGATGTGTGTCTGTCAATTTGCAGGTTACTGCTGTAAAGATCTGACAGACAGACCAGCTCTCATGCAGCAATGCTGGGGCTCTCCAAAGGGCTTTGTTTGGTGTGAGCTCAGGAGCAGGAAAGCTTTCTCCTTGTAAAAGGCTGCCATCCACTTTTGTGCAATATGCAGTGTGATCCATATTCCTGCCAATTATATTTTGAGGCTAGTGTCCCAAACTGTATTTGCCCTATCCACAGATGAGAGGCTAAGTTTGCCCAAGGAGTTGGAAGATGCTGCTTCCCAGGGAGCTGTCAGTCAGCTGTGACTCCAGACTCCTGGTACATCACTCCCTAATTAAAACCAGCTTCTAGAATGTTTTTCACTCTGCCTTGAAATATCATTTTCGTTTAGGAAACTTTCAGACACAGCCACGCTTGGCTCCTTTCTGAGTCTGGGAGAGCACAAACCTATATTCACCCTCTGGACATCCTCTGCCTCTGGGCATGTTGTCTGCCTTTGTAGTCCTGGTCCTAGAACAACACAAGTGTATTTCTCTTCTCATAAGGAAATACTTTTGTAACGTTTTCCACTTCAGTTTTGCACAACCAGAAGTTTCCTGATGGTCTACAGATAGCTTGAGATCTAGTTTTAATCTGAACTAGAGGTTCTCCACAAGAATGTTTAGAGATAAGGTCTCAGTTCAGTTCAGTGATGAAGCACCAGGAGTTTCATCTTCAAGGTGTTTCTGATTTTCTTCTTTGAATGAAACACAAAAAAATGTGAAGTATCTCCCCTTCCACCCCAGGTTTACAGCAAGAGCTGTATAAATTATCACAACTGCATCTCTCAAACAGAGTTTTTTTTTAAAGTTTAGCAGACTTTTAAAATTTTAGTTTGGTTATCCTTTAAAAATTTGATCCCCAAAAGAAAGTTTGCAGAAATCCCTAGTAATTATTAATGGGTACCCTGGTGTATCATGTGACAATACTTCTTACCCTCAACCATTAACCATTACATCCCTATAACAAGTGAGAATACAGAGACAGACAGCTCAGGCTTTTACTTTGGCACAATCTCTACAGATTAATTAAAAAACAGGCCCAGTACAAATTATACCAAAAGAAAAAAGTCCAAAGCATGAAAATAAGCCAAAAAAAGAATTACATAATTTCCTTGTATCTTCCCTAAGGATAAGGAATTGGAGAGTATGAGTCAGTCTCAAGAAATGAAATAAAAACAGCCCAGCTTTTAGTGACTTTTTCTTATTCTTACCTTCTGGACCAGAGCAGGCCATCAAGTACAAGCAGCAGAAATCTGACTGCCTGACAGGTTTTAAAATAGCAGTGAAGGTGCACTTGTGAGTAGCTTGGCTTTCTGGTTTGTGACAAGATACAGTGACCAAGAAAAGTGAATATGGAGCACCGCAGCATTGCAGATATCCCATCTCCTGCTGCTACAGTCAACAGTCACACCAAAAAAGTTGGTGTGCTCTGCAGCTATTGTGGGTAAAGTATTTTCAAAGCTCTCGCTAATGAGAACACACATTACATATCCTTTTGGACGGTCAAGCCTCTTTTTTATACCTCTCCTTTCCAGTCTGCAATACAGAGGTGCTGTGAGGAGGAAGCAATGGATGACTTATAACTACTTTCTTGGCACAGGGACAGCACATTTTGTCTGTGAATTATCATTTTAGCATATCATTTTGCCATGTTCTTGCCTTGCTCTCTGTCCAACATCACAGTTTCAAATATTCTGGCAAATTACATTTAATAATGAAATATCTTCTTGCTTAATAGTTCAGTGAGAATTATCTGGAATATTAAGTTTTCTGCTGTGCCTAAATGGTGTTGTTCATTTCTGCTTAAATAAAGCTCAGGATAAAAAAGGATCAACTGTTTGAGCCAGGGGTTCATTTAACACCATTATTCACATTTCCTTTAAGGTCAAGGGTATTCACAAGGCCAGTGTCTCTAAGGATACTTTGACAAACATAATTCTGTCTTGCTTATATCGGTGAAGAAAACAAAAGAGGGCAAGACGACATATTTTTTTGTCACACTCTCCAGTGCCTGTGAAGTATTTCAGTGATCAAATCAGGTAAGTTTCAGAGCTACCCTGGAGCATCCCAGGTCTGAGTTTACAAGGCAGAAAGTTTAGTTACCCAGCTCAAGTTTCATTGTCCTCCTGTTCCTGACATTTCATTTCAGAAGAAGATTTGGGGTGCACTTTTGTCCAAATTTTTAATTTTTTTTTGTTTGTTCTGGTTTTCACTAGTAATTTCTGATCTCTTCTGTCTTTTTATGTCATGTTCTGTCCCTGCTCCAAATAGGTAGTTTGGTGAGCACAAAGACATTTAAAGGGCTTCAACCAAGTTAAAAATGTGTGTAGAACTGATGGAAGACTTAAGATGAGAAAGTGGGAGAGGCTTACCTGGAAGTATACAAATCTTTTTTTTTAATTTTTTTTCCCCCCCCCCCCCCCCTTGCTCTGGGATTCATTTGACTGTATCACAATCCCAGTTTTCATGTAAAAATAACTCCCTCTGAAAAGATACTGATGCCCCTACTGGTGCCTGCAGGTACAGTGTGAAACAATACCTGTGAGCGATGCGCTGATGTGCATCATGAAGTCCAACAGTGTTCAGTAGCTTTAGGGCCCCCTGACAACTTTATCAAATGGCCCCATGTACTAGGTTGAGAAAAATATGAAGACCTTATTAAACCCCCCAAAACCTTGGCTTTTGCAGTAATGATCTCTTTGCCTCTGTCAGCCTATGAGAGGCAAATGGGAATGAACTATGGGATGGGCGTGAGAAGCCAGGACCATGCAATTTTCATGTCACGCTGTGCCTTGGGCAGAAGCTTCCAGTCATCTGACCCTGTCCTCAGCATCTGTTTCCCTGAATTGCAAATAGTTCCATTACCATCATGCTGTTTTATGTCCTGCAAATGCAAATTTGCCCTATGATAGAATGAGTCCTATGCCTGATGGAGATTTCGCCATCCCGTATTGTGTGTGTGCAGGTCCTGCGTAAGCCCAAGAGAAACCTTCTGATGTGTACTACTGATTGTTTACGTATGTTATCAGAGGGGAAAAAAACCAGGAAAGAAAAGCTGGCAGCTTACACTGTCAAGAGACTTGGCATTGGCTATAATCACATTTAGATCATTTCCAGTCAATAGATTTTGTTTTCATTTTTAAAAAAACCCTTCCTAGAAAGTTGCTGCACTATTCTTTTTACTCTGTTACAACCAGTCCAGAGGAATACCTGCAATGGCTCCTGTCCTTACAACCAAAGTAGGCAACATCAGGAGATGTTTTCAGAGAGAAGGTGGAAGGTGTGGTAAGAGAATGTGCTTTATACCAGTTCAAAATACATAACACTGCTTGGAGCTGTGATTATGGTTCAGTATGACAAAAGTCTTTTAATGATAGGGAAGCCAGGGACTTTTAATGCAAATAGAAATGGATGCCAAAAGAAGATAAAGTTTGGAACCTAGGCATATTTCTCATCTTCAGGTCAAGCTCCATAATGGGACTAAACTATGAGCACTGGAGGACTGGGACTCCAGTGTCTAGGAATTGCCTGTAGCAGAGAGAATGGTTCCTTTAGCCTGCTAAGCCAGAAGAGCTCACTGCTTCTCTGAAACAAAATGCTAGAGGCAGTAGACATCAAATCAAGTTTAATTAACGTCTAACTAAGTTAGTGTGTTTAAATCTGTCTTCTTTCAACTATTCTGCACCCATTCACATGTATATGTGATAACAAAGACTTTTTTAGGGTGAAATAGAAGTCACAAACTTACATCAGCATCTCAAGTACTACAGTTCCTGTTGTCATTACATTGCAAGGGTTCCACATTGCTAGAGTTTTATACCTCCTTGATGTTTCTTGTAGGCAGCTCCTCTAGGCACTGACTCTTCCTTGTCCTTACAGCAGCCAACTGACTCCAATTCCCCTCAACCAACCAATCCACTCTTTTATAACACTCTTCTGATTGGCTACAGCTGTGGCCTGTTAAAATCAGGCCTGCTCCTAATCCTTAATAACTGGCTCAGCTACAACTCTTTAGGGGTAAGATTACTTTCTATACTACCCTTATTTACTTATGTTCTATCACCCTACAAGTTCCAGCTAGTCCAGGCCCAAGCCTTGGGAGTCCTATACTGTTTATACAAAACTGTTCTCATAGAGTTAAGTATTTGGGGACTGAAGACTACAGTTTTTGAAAATGCTGACTCATTTTACAATAACAGTCCTAATATTGTCTCTGCCTGAAAACATACAACATGAGCAAAAATAAGATGTAAACTTTAATATCAGCATAAATATTAGCCATTCGTATTAGCATTATCCAGAGAGGAAAAAAAAGACATTCAAATGCAAGCAGTCACAGAGATAAGGAGCTCTAGTATGAAGTCCATGTGAGAAGATGCAGTGTTATTGGCATCAACATTTCTTCTTACAGTCATCAGAAGCACAAAGATGGCAATGAATGCTCCAGAGGAAGCAGGGCAGTGATACAATCGCTTCACATCTAGCATCTGATTCCAGGTGTGAAACCAAACCAGAACGATTATTGTTGTATGCATGTAGAAAAATGACAAAAGCTATCTGCTTTTGACATCTAAATGAGATACACTGAAGACTAAAGTTAGCACCCTAGTTTCACAATGTGTTACTTTTCCTTCCCTAAAGACCAAACAGCCTACATCAGATGCTGATGTAGCTTACAGGTTACAGCATACACTCCTTCCCTCTGCCTTCCACTTGGAAATCATATGTCATAGGATCATGTCAGAGATTCTGGCTGATAGGTCACATAGTCCAATACAAAAATGCAAGGCATAAGAAGTTGTCAATGATACAAGGAAAAAGAAACCAATACTTTTCAGCTGAGATATCAAAGGAAAACCACAGCTGAAAAAGAAAACCAAAGATGCTGTGCAGTCAGAACTTGGTGGAAGCTATCATCTTCTGCTGTGTTTTCCTTGTGTGAGGGAGAAAGATGCTGTCTTCTAAAGGCTGGCAATGGTAGGGCATCGGTGTGCAAAACTTTTGTACTCCAGACCAACAGAAGTGGAAAAGAAAACAAGCTTGAAATAAATGGACTTTCATGTCTAAATCTCCATCCAAAAGACCTAATCCTGGTCTGAGCTGCTTCAGATAACAGCAGTCATTGGTGCCAGACTCCAAAACATGCCCCTGTCTGTGAACTTTTTACAGGTTTAGGAGTAGGGTGAAAGGCTGGATGAGTTAATCCTGCTTGAGGTTACCCTGGTTCCCCAAGGCAGTCCGACTTGAAACATTTTTGAGTTTAGCTCTTTTGAAAGAGCTGACTTCTTTCCAGGAGAAGAGTGAAAGTGGACCAACACTGTTTTTACAGAAAAACCTTCATCCACCTTGACTTCACACTCATGACTCCTGCAATTGTCAGATAGACTGTGGCTCAGAGCCAGCATGTGGTAGTGGCAGCAGCAACTTCTTTCCACTGGTTTCTTTAATTGACCATTTCCCTTACAGATCTGAAAAGAGATGAATCAAAACGAATTGCTTGCTTAAGAAGTAATACTGACTTATTTGTTGTGGCACTGGGCACAGGCACCTGAATGGTCTGGAAAATATGAAAAGAATTGGCTGGGGAACAAAAACAGAGCTGATATGTGGTAATGGCAGAAACAGAAGTAGAAGCCGTATAATAAAGGCAAATTCCTGTTGAATGCCTCTGTCTTGCTTTAAAGAAATACAGAGAAGCCCTCAAGATGTGCAGATAACTAGGCAGTGTTTCTCACTGCAGAGTTTAGGAAATAAGGAAGTGCTTCAAGGGTTAGTTACTGACTATATGGAATATTGCTGGACTGAAGGCAGTCAGCTGGAGTTCATCCTGATAGTGCCCCAAACCACTTTATCACAAAAATGTACTGTAATCAGTAAGAAGCAGTCACAGTATTTTCCCACCACTTTCCTGCTTTAGAGGCAGATGGAGGAAGCAGAAGAGTGTGGGGTTCATGATGCATGTGAGTGATGAGTTTAGTCCATATTTTAAAGAAAGTTTCTTGTGGAAAGAGAGAAAAAAACAAACCATGGTTGCATGTGAACTTCAGCTTTCCTCCTGCCTATTAATTATTTGTTCTATTTATTAGGGCCAGGTTGCTTGCATAGTTGTTCATATGTTGCATCAAATGAATAGATGAGTCACTAAACAGAGGGTGCTACATTCTGTAATGTCTTTGCATCTGCTTCCATCTGCTACATAACCAGCTGGAGAGAGACCTTAGAAGCATCAGTCCTTCTTCACAGGCTGACCACTAGATTGATAAAGACAGAATTTACAGAGGTAGGAAATTAGAAGCAGTGGAGTCTTATACCTTCAGAGAAACTTACGCTGGCTACTTTCAGAGATAAGGGTATTATTGTCTTGGCCTTCAAGCAATATCCACAAGAATGCAGTTTTAATGTCTGCTGTTTTTTTCTGCCAGTCTGGGTCTGAAATTGAATCACTGTGTTTCAGTGTGATGTTTTGTAATGTTTTTGATACATATTTTATTGTGTCTGTGTACAGATACAACTGTATCATCTTAAAATGACACTTTGTGCTTCAACTTTACAGTTTAGTTTCAGGAGAACAGGCGTCCTCAGTTTGTGTTCAGTTCCCACGATGGACTGCTTTACTTGGGTCCTTTGAACAGTGACATAGAAAAAGAATTAAATATAGTTGTAGTAAAGTCAAAGGCAAAAAGACTCATTAAGGTTTCTGGTTAAGGCAAGTTCTTGCACTGTTGTCCTTCTATTAGTGCACTTCCAGCTGACATGATATTTATGATATATAAATAGTTGTCAAAGTGTGATTAAGAAAGAAGAAGTGTGACTGAGAAAGAAAATCTCAGTCTTGGCCATAGCAAGATAATTAAGATGAGTAGGAAGAGGTTTTATCTTATTTTGTAGCATTAAAAGTCATAGGATTGATGGCATCACAGCAAATTACTTTTCTGGAATTTTAGAGACATTTACTAACTCTGTGAAATTATGGTACAGTCTGAAGCATTTATATTTTCCTCTTCCATAATGCATTCCTATGGCCAGGATGGAAGAATTCATTCAGAGGTCAGCAAGTCAGTTTTTTAAAACAAGGAAGTTAGAAAACTTTTCTAGAAATTTTTGTACTGTGCTCTTGTGAGACACAGTCTGGAGTACTGCATCCAGCTCTGGGACCCTAACACAAGGACGTGGTCCCATTGGAGCAAGCCCAGAGGAGGCCATGAAGATGATCAGAGGTGTGGAGCACCTCTCCTAGGAAGACAGACTGAGAGAGCTGGGGTTGTTCAGCCTGGAGAAGAGAAGGCTCTGCAGACACCTTATAGCACCTTCCAGTAACTGAAGAGGATTTACAAAAAATCTGGGGAGGGACTCCCTGCAAGGGCATGTAGTGGTAGGTCAAGGGGTAATGCCTTTACACTGAAATAGGTAGGTTTAGATTAGACATCAGGAAGAAATTTTATACCATGAGAGTGGTGAGTGAGCACTGGACCAGGTGCCCAGAGAAGTTGTGGATGCCCCATCCCTGGAAGTGTTCAAGGCCAGGTTGGGTGGGGCTTGGAGCAACCCTGGTGTACGGGAAGGTGTCCATGCCAATGGCAGAGGGGCTGGAACTTGATCTTTGAGGTCCCTTCCAGCTCAAACCATTCTGTGATTCTGTGAAATCTGTCAGATCTGAAGTGCTTTTTCCTGGTTTTGGTGGGCTGCAGAGGCCTGGCTCTGAGGGTTCTGTCTAGGAGCCTGTGGTCCTAGAGCCTACAGTTCCAAAACAGCCCACTGCTCAAGCTGTCCTTGGGGCCAGGATCCTTTGGGATCCTACTCCAGCCAAGAGCAAGGAAGCCTTGAAAGCTCTGACTTTGAACTTTATTTTGACCTCCATCTTTATAGCAGTCAGCTTGCAACCCCAGCTGAAGCCAAAATTTGCCTGCCTGCCAGGCATCCTACCAAAGAAGGGGCTGCACTGCTAATTCAGATTGACCTGGGCTAAGGGTGCCAAGGTTTCCAGGCTCCCAGTCCATGGAGCTTTAAGGATTACACCACCATTTAAAGATACACCTCAATCCAGTTTTAGAAGGCTCCAAAGCTGACATTTGCCTGTCATCTAGCATCACCTTGGTTTCAGTGCTGGTTTATCTACCTTCTGCAGTTAGCAGTGTATAGGTTTGGATGATTCTGCAGTGCTATGGTTACCAAACAAGGAAGTCCCTCAGCCATTGTGCTGGTCATATGAATAGGAAAGATAGAGCACAGCACCACTGCTACCATATCTCTCTGCATGGCTTCTGAAAAGAATTAAAAATAGCTTCCTGCTTTACCAGGAAACTTCCTGTTGTTTATATCGTCCTCTTTGTCACCTAAGGCAAGGTGTGAAATGAAATGTATTTAAATGAAAAAATTGTATCAAGTATTATACCTTCATGAAGTTGAACAAATTCTCATTTCTATTGCTTTGTTCTCATGGGTACTAAGAGTGGCATGAACAGAAAAGCAAAAGGAGGAAGTTTTTGGATTACTGTTCTCTGCTAGAAATTCTTGTTCTTATATTAAAATGAATTTTGGAGCAGAAGAAGGGGGAGAGTCTCTTATATAGTGTTCCTTGATCACACTGCATGTGCTTTCAGCTGTCTATTTTGCCTCCAGCCAATCACCCAGGAATAGGGCCTTTAATCTTGCAGCTATTTGAAGCTTCAAGGCTTTAAACAAGATGTGGTAGAGTATTATTATATTATTGCTTCTGATTGTTAAGGTAGAAAGAGCAGCGTGGTATGGCAGAATGGTATTTGGCACTGTGAGACAGTAGGGCTGAAAATTAGGAGACTGTGTTATTCTTTACTATTTTAGGTTTCTTGGCAAGTGTGTCCGTCCCTGTATGGTTAGTAGGATAAAGGCTATTAGAGAGTGTTTGGAGTAGCAGGACAGAAAGTTCAGGGTAGGTTCTACTGCTGCAAACAATTTTTCCTGGTACCAACTGCACCTGAATGTGCAAAGGTACAAGCATGGGAATAGGAAATCTGGCTCCACAGTCAAACTGTTATTTTACTGGTGCAGATCCAAGGAATCTAGAACTCTAGAAAACAGCAATTAGCAGGTATCTGTGCTGTGGCTTTTATTTGGGGAGTAAAGGTATGAACACAAACTAAGATATTTTTCCTGGTCTGTATTACCACCATAAGAGATTTGTTCATTGGAAACAGCTGTGTACAAGTTCCTATCAATTTAAGTGATAAACAAGAAGAGTACCAAACTCTTGCACAAGTGTGTGTTTCCTGCTAAACTGTGTCCTTTTTTCTCTTCTTGGCAGCAATTGATGGAACAAATCTTTCCAACTTGCTGAGGTGCAGTAGGCTTTTCTGCTGAACGTTTTTCTTGCCCCTCCCCAACTGTTTTGGCTTTTGAGGTAAAAGTGGTTTAATTTTTCGGATCTGCTAGGATTTGGCCTGTATGTTTTGTTTTCCTTTTCCTGTGTTATTCCAGAGTGTTCCCTTCTTGCTTACTTATTGATTAGCAGCCAGATAATGACACTCAGTAAGACTTTTTTTCTGTGTTTTTTTTAGGAATGTTTTTTCCATGGTAGAAAAACCAAAGGCAGTGAAATTGAGTTTAAAAGTTTAGCATTCACAAGCATTGGTTTTGTTCAAAATAACTTTCAATTTTCTCGCTTCAAAATACAAACAGCCAGAACTGTTTTAACAACAATGGTGTCATAACCAGTCACAGATTTTTTTCATTGATGTCCAGCCTGCTTTTAATTGTCTGAGTGTTATAAAAGTAAATTCAAAAGTTTTGAATTAGCAGTGTTTAAAAATCTGTGCAAATCTGGAACTCATAAGGCTTGTACTGAATGTTTGTTCTAGAAAGTTAAGGCTATGTCAAAATACATTCATTTGTGGCCATTGCAGCCTTGATTTTGGCCTGAATTGACTTTGTACAGAACTGAAGAAATCATGTATGATGGTAAGAGAGAAACCAAGCCCAGAACTCAAGAGGATGGACAATGCTAGATGTGATGAGGGAAATAGAGATGCTTGATAATGTAAGAGCAGTGAGGAAACTGTAACCATATTGCTATAAAACAACACATAAACAAAGGCACTAAATGGATGGGGTTGGTGTACTTTTGAGAATTGTGCATGAAGAAAGTATTGCTCATTTGGCTTGCACAAGGACTGGAAAAAAACTCATATGAATTTGTGCAGCCACCTGCCTAAAGTCAAGTGAAAGTTATTGTGCAGCTAGGCAGACAGAAAGGAAGATTACTGAAAGTATTAAAATGAAGCAATTCAGCTTTCCTATTACAGCTACAGATATAAGGCATAAAGTGAAAGAATAATCCAGGAGAATTTGAACCTAGTAATCATTAGATCAATAAAAAGGAATTTGTTTAGGACAACTGGGAACTTAAGAATGTTAAAGCAAGCACAAAGGTGATGTTTTGGCCAGGAATGTCTGGAAAGGGAAAATAATTTTTTTTCTAATGTCAGCAGAAAACTTTGTCTAAATGTCAGCAGCAAGAAGAAAATGTGAAATCATCAGCAAAAAGAAACATTTATCATTCCTGAACTTCCATGTCACCTATGGCAACTTCTGGGAACAAGTTTTTCTGCAGGGAATAGTATGAATATTTACTGGCAATTAATTTGTTTCAAATATTTTTAAACTTCTCCCTCAAAACAAAATATATCCTTGGATGTCCACTCCAGAATGGTCTTCTGTATCTGAGAGAAGAAGAAGTGTGAACAATAACACCTACTTTTAAGCAAGATCCAGAAAGATTTTCAAAAAAAGCAATGATGGAGGAGGGTGGGATTTTCTAGTTTTGCTGTATGGACATAGCTGAACCTAAAATGCTGAAAAAATGAACCCAATGTAGTCTTGTGAGTCACAGTGACAATCCTCACAGTGAAACATCTATGTAGGGTTCAGTTAAACAAAATGAATCAAGAACAGGTAGACAAACTCATAGCAGGCTATTAGCAAATGAACATGAACTTCCTCCCCTGTGAGTGATGCTCTGGTATGTACCCAGTGCAGCACTGCTTCCCAGCTCCCATGGCTCATAGCACCTTGCATCTGTGAAGGCAGCAGCAGCTCATCTCCTTCAAGCATCCAAAACTTTCAGATGAGGCCCCCGCAGTGCAAGCCACTCAGTGTGCAAGGCAGCTCGGGCAGCCACAGCAGAAGACTGATTGCCCCCACCAGCCCATCTGGCTGTAGGAGCCGCTCCTGCTGTGGAACACCCCTTCTGACCAGTCCTGCGTGGGAGCCTGTGCTCCACTCTGACCCTTCCCCTCTGAAAGCTTGGTGATGCTGCTGTATCCAAGTTGCTGCTGGGGGCTCATCATGGTACTGCACCCTCCTCCTTATTTGTAGGATCAGGTGGAGCTCTGGGCTGAGGTTGATGGAAAGCTCCTATGATGTTGGGCACAGGTCTGGCTCTGCAGGCAGGATGGGGGAAGGGATCTTACCTTTGCTTGCTCTAAACCCTAAACAAGTTCCTCCTAATAAAGAAAATATGATTGGCCTGCAGGTAAAGACTAGGGATAAGTAGGTATTTTTATCCTTACCAGGGTCTGAGTGGAATGCTCATTTTGGACATACACAAAAATAGTTAGGCTGACAAAGGTGTTTCTTTGAGAAAATGTTTGAGATATTTTGTAAATTGTGACACTAGCTGTCTGAAATGTATGTCCTGCCACAAAGTCTGTGCTGGAATTGTGATAAACCCCAATACCATGACCACAAGAAGGCACAATGTCTGGAAGAACTAGACCTATCTTTCTCAGAGTGTTCATCAATAAATAGCATGAATTCATATTTTTTTTCTGCATAGATGAAGACCCGAAGAAATCTCAGAATACCTAAAGAAGGCAATAGCCTTTTTGTATTTTTTACCAAATTCACACTCTCTAATAAGCTGAGTTTTTAATCTTACAGCCTGATTACCAGATACTGGATTACATCCACCATGACTCATTTAAGGGAGACAAAAAAAAAAACAAAAAAACCCCAAAAAAAACCTAAGTGAAACTAATGCAATTTGCATCAGTTTTGTCATGACCAGAGCCATGCCTGTTTAGAAAACCAGGAGTTTTAAGAAGAAATTGAAGTAAGAAAATGGCACAAAAGGGGATTTAAGCCACAGCTCTTGGTTGTGCCACAAGATAAAGTATCTGGAGGCACAAAGAGGAGCTGCTAAAGTGCTTTAGAGACTGTCTTGGGCCACTGAAATGGTAAAAGCGGGGAGATGGCAGCACTAGCTCCAACCAGTGCAATGAACAACCGGAATTCTTAGCAAATAGGCACATGTGGTGTTTTTTGGGAGTTAACACTGGAAAATATAATCAGCTCCAACCACTTCACCCTCAAGCTAGGAAACCAAAAATCCTAAAGGAAAAAGCAAAGCAGCAGCCTCAGAATATCATATAAGCCTGTTAAAAATCAGCCTACACTACGTCTCCAAGAATTTAAAGACTGTGAAAATCAACAAATTTTACTATTCAATATCTAAGCAAGAAGCTTCACCATTACCTAATGGCCAGCCAAAGCTAGATAGTAGTATGGAGTAATATTTACATAGCACCTTGACAGTGCTATTAGAACACAGATTATTACTGAAAACTTTGGAATATGAAGGCCTCATATGCTGAGGTTACTGAAGTTTAGTTGAAAACTTGGCTTTTTGCCCTATGGCCTACCTGTCTATTATCTAAAGATCTTATAGGGTGTCTCACAAAATAAAGCCCAGATTCTGGAATATAACCCTTTGCTGGAATTGTTAAAATCTTTTCTTAAGAGAAATAAACATTTGCATTTCCTGTTCTGGGTTTATGCAGTTCTGGACATATTATTACCATGGAAAATTCAGGAATATTGGACCAGTTTTGTTAAAGAAACATCTTAAGGAAAAGGTTAAATAAATCCCATGCCTATGCAATATTTTAATGTATTTATAATTATAAAACCCACATTCATGGAATTCTGAACCCAGCACAATTGTTATTTTGATAGACTGGAAGACCAGACATTTTATCGACAAACGGGAGAACTTCCAAATTTCTTTTAATCATACTGCATAATTATTTTTCCTTAGTCTCAAACTAAATTTCAGTGATGCAGAAAATTTCAAAGTACCATTTTTTAGTATAATATTTGTAAAATACTTTTTTGTGTGTATATATATCATGCACATATGCACATGTGCATACACTCACGTTCTCTTTGCTGTCATTTCACCATTAGGTTCTATATAAAAACTGCAGAGGTTCTTTGGATAGTTTCTGATGGCTCAGAATACCCACTGAGACTGAAAGCAAGCCAGAGTTTCTGGAAACCTAAATCCTCTCATTTTAATAGTTTTGCAAATCCTTGGCATTTTGCTTTGAACTTTAACCAAGAAAAGTTATATCTTATAAACAATGGCATTTGTTGATTGGATGAAGGACTAGATCAATATTGATTTTGGCAACTTGTTTTGGCTGGGTTTGCATGAAAAAATATGCTGGTTGTGGTGTTAAAAGTTATGTCAGTTCCTCAACATGTGCCTCTTTTTCTTGGAGCATTGCCTGAAAAATAGTTTCCAAAGTTACTTCCAGAAGTTAACCTAGAGGCTATCTATTATTGTGAGCTAACAACAGCCTTCTGCTGAGCTATCAGCATGTATGAAATAAAACTATTCAAGAAGGCAGATTAAAGACAGATTAAAAAATTGTATTTCTGTTTCACAGAAGTGCTAAAGCATAGAACCCCATTTTTATTTCCAATGAATCTGATCTACATTATTCTTGCAATTTAAAAGGAGCTCTAAAGTAAAAACCTAGAGTAATAGCAAGAAGATTTTAGGCACTCAGAGAATTACCTAGTTGACACACAGCAAAATAAGAGCCATAGGATGCACATGAATCAGTTCTGATTCAAGGGTAGCACCAGGAATGAACAAAAATGTATCTGTTAGAGAAAATGTGCCATTTTCATTTCAAAGTTTCCACTGAGACAGAATCCACAGCTAACTGATCGATTATCATCACAGCTAAAATTTTCATCTGGTTTTGAATTCAGTTTTTCTAGTTTCAGCTTCCAGCTCTTTGAGCCTCTGATACGAGTGCTACAGGAAAGAGTCACCCTGAAAGTGACTATCTATTTATACATCTATCCATCTACCTACCCATCTTCCATTTCCTGTAGATGCTGTTAGTTCACATATCTTTCTCCTCTCGTGGTGCTCAGCCCTCTGATGTATTTCCAAAAAGCAATCACATCACATCCCAGGCTTTTTTTTTCCTATGATAAACAAGACAAGCTCCTTCATGCCTGCTCTACCAGAGCAATTTTCTTTCATCCAGGTGCCTGCTTTACTCATGAACAAGTTTGAATTCTCAAACATGAGTGAACAAATTTTCCAGATAGTATCTTACTAATACTCTTGACAAATAGCACTAATATTTTCCCAATTTTAAGAAAAAACTTTCCTCACCTGATTCATCCTGAGATTACTTGTCCCTCTTTGCATTCAGGTTGCCTTGTTCCTCTGACAGCATCCTGTGGCTGACTAGCCTTTTCATTTGTGGGGTTTTTTACTGTGCCCTCATGAGGAATGCCACTTTACAACAGAAATTTATGTTTTTTGACCCAGAGGATGGAGTTCAGCTCCTCTGTCTTTGGGGACTTTTGGAAAATGATTTAGTCTGTCCTGAGAGGAGTCCAAGACAGGTAGGATAAATGATCAGTAAAAAGCTCCTATTTCTATGTGTTGAATACAAATGCCTTAAGAACTGCTATACTGTGTAGTATTTCACCAACAGATTATGTGAATACAGTGTTGCATTCCCCACTCCCTAGAAAAGAACAAACCACCTACTAGACATTTCTAGATTTTCTGAATTATTTCCTTATTTCTCATTTTCATTTAATAAAGACTAAATACATTGTCTGTGGTTCTTTCTGGTCATTACTTTTGGCCCTTGATATTATATATATTTCAAATTATAATTAATCTATCCTTATTGTCTGGGAATCATCCCTCACTCCTGCCTCCCCAGAACCAAGGATTTTTTCTTAATTTTTAACATCCAAGTTAATTATTTCTTAAGGTAATACAAAAGACACAAAACTTTACTCTCAGTAAGATTATGCATCACTAGAGCTGCTGTTATTGAGTTCCTTTAAGGATTTTGTGATAGCATTTTCCTGTAAGTTCCTTCATTATTCCAAAAATCCTTTATAGTGTACATTCAGTTAAATGTATCTTATGCATTGTCAATTCTGATAATTTCAAGAAAAGGAGAGAAAATGTTCTACAAGTAAGTGGCTGGGTTTTTCACTTTAAAAGATAAATGTCAGTCATTTCAGACTTTTATAAGTCCAGATGTTGCTGAAGTAGTTCAGAGTCTGCTGTCTGAAGTTTGATCAATGCTAATTTTGATGGTAGGATCTGTTATCAGTTTGAAGTGGCATGTGATAGGAGGTTTTTAGCATTTTATTCTAAGTTTGGCCAGAGAGATGAAATTCTCTAACCATTTTTACCTGAAACTGTGTTTCTAAATTATGATGAGAACAGAAATAATCTCCTTATTGCTCCGGAATTTGTCAGACATCTGTAGGAACAAGCTGTACCATGGGATTTCTGTGTCTCTGACTCTAGGTTGCCAAATTCAACTATCAGAGCACCCAAAAGTGGAAAGAAAAATCAAGTTCTTTCTCCAAGGGCAAAAATTAAATGTTTCCGTTTTTAGACCTTATTCTTTAGCCCCTGTTTGCTCAGTCCTGATGCATGTTAAAAAAAAATATTTTCCAGGCCCAGTCCATGATACTAAAATCAATCCAGACGTCTTAAGAACGCCCCAGGAATTCACAGGTGACTTGTCAGCTATGTAGAATCTTGTCTGGCTTCTTCTCTAATGCACAGTGCATTTGATGCAATCCTTGCCACCGAGGCCTGAGCAGGGCTTTGGCCAGAGCCCATCTTGCTGGAGGCAGTGCCTGAACTGCATTCAGCAGAAACAACAGTTCCTTCCACAATCTCAGCTGGACCAAAGTGGTGGGGAAAACTTTCTTTTCTGTTGGACTTTTAGGGGAGGCCTCAGATCACATCTAGGTCTTGTACTTGTGTCTATTGGGTTAGAAAGCCCTTTATCATCAAATTCTTTCTTCTTCAATGAGCACAACTTGCAGACTCTCTCCTAAATTTATTACATGCCTAATACATAGGGTGAGCTCCTTTGAGTCTTTGTATATCCTCCAAGTCTTCAACCATTGCTTTGGACCCTCTTTGAGTTCCCTCCAATGTTTTTGAGATCAGTCTTGAAAGGTAAAAACAAGAACTGCCCTGTTGCAGAAGCTGTTGAAGCAATGCCAGCTACAGAAACTCCCAGCCAACTCAATTACTTGTCTTCTCAGGTTGGTGTTTTACATACTGAATTCCACCACTTAGCTCCATCCTCCTGCTAAAAGGCCAAAATAACCCATGAGATTATCATTCAACCTCAAGATCTTCCCCAGCCATGCTAAAGACATGTCAACCAGCACACACACATGCCAGGTCACAGTTCAGAGATGTTCAGGTGCTCACTGTCTCCACACCCAGCTTCTTGAAGAGACTCATGGGCAGGTGGGAGCCAACACACACTTCAGCCACGTACTTGAAGTGAAGAGCTAGAAAACAGCTATTGAGGTGCTTCACAGCATGTACCTCATGCACAATGTAAACATATCCACAGAGACATTCAGACTCTCTTTAGAGGCCCAAAACTGTAGCCATAGGTCTCCCAGAGCAAAAAAAGGCTAGAAATAGAGAGTAAATAAATAGTCTTTTCACCTTCCAAGATGAGATTTCTCAAAACTAGGCATGAAGGGCAAGGAAAATGTAAAATTACATCATTTTGCTTTTTTAAAGCGCCAGGCTGGGGTTGTTAAATTAACAATTCTTATATAAAGGACTCTTCTTTAGAAAATGTATTGCTAAAAGAGCTATTACAAAGTGGATCAGAAGCAGAGAAAGTGCCAAGCCGTTAAAGAGTATGCTTAAATACTATGATAAGCACTTGCAAGACTTTTGTTGGATCTGTATCCAACAATGATCTTGCAGTGCTTTGACCTCCTGAGAACAGAACTGACAGTCTCCTGCTTGATCCCCATTCCTCTGTACCCCTCTGGCTTTTGGGCTGAACTTTGTTTTTTTAGCTTGAAGTTGAAAAAGGAACTTATTCAGCTCTTTTATCTGAAATTCAGCAGCTACCTAAAGAGCAGACTTCCTGGTTCATGTATGGAGCAGGTCATATTCCTCTTTCACTATGACTGTCAGGTCTGTCATATAACCTCCACAAACCCACTGCAGGAGAAATTCAGACACATTTTAGAGAAGTAGTTAGCTTTAGCTAAATATAAAAGGGCAGGGACTTGCTTTCAAAGACTAAAATTTTGCTTTAAAAGTGATCTTACTAAGAGAAGGAAAATGAGTCAGTAGCATGTGGAACATATATTATGTGTGAGACATCTTACCCAAGCAAGGGGAGAGGGGATACAGAGCGAAGTTTTGCCTGCACTTGCAACAATCTTCAGAAGTTTTTTCCCCCTTGGTTTGCAGGACTGCATATTGCTTTGTCCATATAAAGAAGCAGTCATTATGTGTATCCAACCTCCTAAATTAGCAAGCAACTCAATTACGTCTTCCTGTCTGGTATCACTGCTTTGAGTGGCACTGCCAGTACAGCCTAGCAGTAAAAACATATTAAATGGTCCAGTTCATCTGAGTTTCAAGATAGGTCTTCACATATCCCACCTCACCTGCTGTGGTAGCAGCAGAAAAAGGAAGTGGCTGGAAAGCTTCTGACCCAGCCAGCTTTCCACTGCATTTGAGGCGTTCTGTAACTCCCAGAGCTCCAGCACCAGCTCTGTGATAACCTGTCTCTCCCATTTCCCATCATCCCTCAGAACTGTTGTGCTTTCCAAGCAAGGATGTGACTAATATGAGGGAAAGA
>NW_005054297.1:5198411-5258616 GCF_000277835.1 Geospiza fortis | reverse complement strand
AAGAGGATAAAATAGGGGCTGGGAATAAAATTATGATATCACATGGCCATTTGGCACTGATTGGATTCAAAAATCACGAAGTTGTCAGAAAGAGAGATCTGAGATACTAGACAGGTCTAGTAACCTTTACAAGAAACACCCACATGCTCTTCCATCTTCTAACATTTTCTCCTTTATGTGTGTGCATGGCAGGAGGAAGCTATTACTGCTTTCATTTTACACATGAAGAACTGGGACTCAGAGCTTATAACTAAACAGCCCAGTGCAGGGACACATAAATCAACCCAGTTCAATCATGTAGCAGCAAAACAGGCCCTGGGAAAAGAAAAGCCATGCTTGCTTAGCTAGTCAGCCCTGCTGGAAAGCAACCTGTGCCTTGCTAATGAGATTATCCTGCTTCCAGAAACCAGGATTTCTTATTAAGATACTCTCAGTATCTGAAATCTGGCTTTAGAAATTGTCTTGGTATGAAAAGGTTCAGAGCTGGCTTGGTCATCACTGCATGGAAAGGTACCCAAAGGAACTGAAAGGATCATCCAAAAAAGCAGTGAAGACTTTCAGAGGAAGCCGGGGCAGAGAAAGCAAGTTTAGCCACAAGTGTTTGCCAAACTAACCCCCAAACCAATGAAATGTGTGCTGTTCTGCCAGTGGCAATGGAGACTCTCACTCACTTGAAAAAGCTTTGACTTGGGCTCCTGCGTATGTCAATGGCTCCACTGAAATTATATTACTGTTTTCATAAGCTATTTATTTCCTGTTAATACATTGGAAAAATTTTTAGAAGAGACATAAATGAAGACAGTATTGCAACTTGGCAAGTTCACTTCAAAATTCATTAGTGCTCTTTTTCTATTTTCCTTTGCAGAGCCCTGGTGCCTGTCATCAATAGTCAAGGGGAGAGTTGAGGGCTCTTTTGTTTGATTCTGATTCTACAGAGGAAAATCCTACTGGCTTCAGTACACTAGGCTTTGACCCTTGAAAATTATTGATTTCCCCCTAGGAAGCTGCAACTTTAAAATATTCTGTACTGATACATTTTTAAGTCTGCCCAGATGTAAAATGTTTACATGAACTTGACTTTTTGAGTACCTGAGACAGAAAAAATTCATAATTAAAGAAGATATAGTCTGTATTAGTCTTTCCTATCTATTGTGATTCAACCCATATGATCAATCTATTTTCCTTCTGTCATGGATTGCAGAGATCATTAGGCTGTTGTGATTTAACATAATGCTGTGCTGTGTTTGTACAGAAACACTGCACAAGGGAGATTCCAAAGGGATTTTAGCAACCATCTTCTAACACAGGATTTTTGAATAACACTACTTGGCCCTAGGCAAAAGAATTTCCTTTTGGCATTTTCTTTTCTCCAATGAAAACACAAAAAGTGGAAGTTAGGTAGTACTGCTATTAGAGCTTTGTTGCAATGAGAGAAAAAGCGGTGTCCACAACAGCATGGACACAGCAGCTGAGAGACAGCTCCTCTGCTAGACCTTCATTTGATCAGCTTCTTTCCTAGATTTATGTCTTCATGGAGCTGATCCATCTCTTGGACCATCCCTAGCACATTCCACTTCCTTTTCTTAGAATCCTCTGCATCACTGGGAGTTTGGGAGAGCAGTGAGCAAGTAATGAGTTCGGTGTTGAGATTTTTGTGTTTTAAATGTCAGTTACTCAAGAAATGCTTGGAAATTTTAAGGTTTGCTCTGTGTGGATTTCTTATGGAAATAAAAAGATGAAGACAGAACCTGTCAAAAAATCCATAAGCAGAAAAAGCCACCTATACTTGTCCTTGGCTGAAAGCTGAATGGAGTAGGAAGTACCAGAACACAGCAGTTCTGTTTCGTGCACTCACTAGAGCCAGTGAAAAGTGTTAATATTTTCATAGAAAACATTTCAAAATAATCTCCCTTCTGCAACGGCTTTTGGATTCTCAAATTTTTTTTCTGGTTTGTGTTTTTTTCCCTTGTTGTCCTTCCATTTCAACTTTACTGGTGCAAGAGAAGAGAGTAAAAAGGTGGCAAGTAATCTAGCTAACTAGATACATAGGTAGGTATCTTGCAGTGACAGGGCTGTAATTATGACTTAAGTTAATCAGGCCTGTTGAATTGAAATGTAGTTTTCAGGTTTCCTCCCATAAACTCAGCCCATGCCAGACTTGTGCTTGGTCCCTGTGAGTGACACGCCGTGCCAAAGGCACTCACACATCTGTGCCCAGGCAGCTGAGGGTACAGTGTGACACTGTTTGCTGCCCAGCCAAACGAATGTGTTCATGCTTCACTGCAAACACAAAACAGACTTGTCTCTAAACAGGCTGTTTATCCTTTTGACTTGCATTTGTCACCTGTATATGTTGAATTGTAACTTAGTCTTGTTTCCATTTGCTTCTCCTTTGTGCTGTGCATAGAGAAAGCAGCAGTAGGTCCTTGAACAGTTCCCAATTTTCATTAACAGTTCTCTAGTTTCTGTTCCTAAGAAACTATGTCTACTTACTTAGGGTTTAGAGAATTGGCTCACTCTTTTCCTTTAATCATTTCATGCAGTATTCTGATTGCATAAGGTAAGAAAGTCACAGAGCCTTTCTCTTCCTCTGTAAGATTTAAAATAGAGCTACTATTTCAAGTCGCCCCTCCTGAGGGCAAGGCTTTCTGTTTTTAAAAGCTGGCTCTTACTTTTAGATTTTCTTTAGAGTTCAGCATTAGATAACTGACAAACCCAAATTGAAGTCACACAAGATTTTTTTCTTTTTCTTCTGTATACTGCCAAATAGATCTTTACTTGCATCAGGGTTGTCCTTTGCACCTTGAAGGGGTAATATGCACTAGAGGGTGGCTATTTTAATTTCAGAATTTTGTAACTGAGGGAAATAGTGTAATAAAACCGGCATTAAACTTTGATAAACTTGAGACAAGTCTGAAAAAAATAGTTTCTTAACAGAAGACTTCCTAGTGTATGTTTGGACTACCATTTAAATGGCCAATAAAATTTTGGCCATGAGCCCACTTCCCTCCTTCTCCCTCCCCTCCTTCTCCTGGTGCTGCAATTTACAGAAGCAGAAAGAGGAAATATACTGATGACGTTTTTCCAACTGAAGAATAATTTTTACTTAGTGTTCCCTGTAGTGTTCTTTGCATAACGTTCTCATTTCTACTCCTTTTCTTACATGATGGCAGACAGAACTGGTTCCTGCAAGCCTTGGTGTGCCCATGCTTGCTTTCCTGCAGGGAGAAGAGCAACATAGAGGCTGAGGACACAACTGCAGAGTTTTTAGCCAGGGTGCCAGGTGGTTCCTAGTGCCCAGGATGAGCCATATGGTACCACATACTCACTTTTGTGAGCACTGGATACACTGCCTAGGGCAGTCTGAAAACTGACTCTGTTGAGACTACTGTCTGAATATATCCTTAAGTTATTTCTGCTTCTCACAAACCTTTAAGGAGGCAGGCGCTTAGCACAGGGACACTTCCACACTGACACCACTTCCATGAGGTGGCCTTGAGATATTTTGCAAGGCATATTTGAGAGAGGAATAGGCCTTTAAAAACTGGTGGACCACAATCTCAAAAGCTGTAGGGTTGCTGGCATTTCAGCATTCAATGGCCCTTCCTGATAGCTGACAATATTAGATTTTTTAGAATACAATGAAAAACATTTTGTAAAATAATAGTTGATTTCTTTTTCAGGGAAACTAATAGTGACTAAGTCATTGGACCAAAACTGACAAGATATATTGCATGGACATATCAATGTCCAAATAACAAAAATCTCCCTCTCCGTGTTATATAAAAGACTTTTTAGAGTCAGGAAAGATTATAGACAAAAGGACTTTAAAAGTTCAGAGAAAAACACTTGCTGAGTGAAATGCTGGTGAGATTACATTGTTAAAAATGGAGAAATATTCCAAAACTGGTGAGCAGTAAATTTGGCTTATTTGGCAAACAACAAAAGAACAATCCTATTTTGCTTATTGCACTTCTGTGTCCATAATTTGATTCCAAGAAGGCTGAAAGGAGTGAGATGTACCTTTGTAGCACAAAATGCCCACTATATGCGGGGACTTGGGGGTTGTTTAGGGCATTATTGAACCTTAATTCTCTTAATGCTAAGAGATGATGTTGGCAGACAGAGTTGATGGGAAGGATCCAAAAGATATCCCCATTTCTACTAGTTTCTGTTCACTTCTGAATGATATCCAGTATATCAGGCTCAGGTTACTGTTCCCAGGCTCTCCCTGCTATCTCTTTTTCCTTCTTTAATTCAGTTAATCTTTCTCTATTCTTGCCATCTGTTTAGTTAGTCTGTCCTAAACTGTTTCTTTTGCAACACTGCTGCAATCCTGCAACCAGCAAGATAACCAAGAGCTGCCTTTGGCAGCCCAACACTAGTGTAAATTTGCCAGGTCTCAGAGTGGCTGATAAAGCTTTCTGATACATTTTTTTCTTTGTCTAGCAGCAAGCTTGGAGGAAGCAGAATAAGAAAAAACCCCCTGTGGCTGTTTTGGTGTCCTATTCTCCCTCCCTTCATAGGATTTTTTTTTCTTGTCTTGTCCTCAAGAAACTAGGAGTCAGTTTTAAGTAAGAGTCAAAAAATTAATATCTTTTCTGTTCTACCAAAGGAACAGTTAACACCATAAAAATTCAGGAAAAGGGAGTAAAGGAATGTTCACCAGAACTTGCTGCAGCTAAATGGAAAGGAAAAAAGAGGGAGGGTTAATTCCATTTCCTTCTTTGCCCAGGTCTCCAGAAATGTCCAAGTGATTATTAGTGGTACTGTTTGTCACCACATCATAAAAGAGGAGATCATGTTAACACCTGTGAATCTCTATGCCCAAGTGCTTCATTGAAAAGAACTCGGGGCAAATGTCCCTCCTCTGCTGCTGCCTTCTTAGCTGACTGCCTGTTATTGCTGCAACCAGTACACATGGCAGAATGCATGCTTCTGCCTCAATATGATATTTTAAAAGGCAGTTAAATGCGCTGGCATCTTCATAAGAAAATTTCTCACCCTCAGATTGTCCATGATGAAGCGGACAGAACTTCTCAGCCACTAAGTGGCATTTTATGGCAATGGAAATTTGGCATTTGTACCTGGTTCAAATATGTTCCCTGGAGTCTGTTTCCTTTTAGTGAACACTTCATTTTACTTACTTTTTCATCGAGTTTTGCTGATGACAAAACGAAGCAAGGAAGGCTAACTGGAAAATTGGAATTCCGTTTCATTAAACTGCTTCTAGTTTCAAAATTTGTTTCTGTGTTCATGCGAATGCAATCCACGACCTTTCCACTGAAAACAAAGCTCTGCTCTGTGACAAAGCCCCCAGAGAAGGTTCACTGTGGCTGCACTCCCCAGGAAAGGACAAGACTCCTCTGGAGAGCTTTCATTAACCAGACTGGGGTTGGAAACTTGGTTTTCCATAGCTGGGAGAAAGCCAAGGTCTTTCTCTTAGCTTGTGTCTCCTTCCCTCTATATATCATCTGGAGAAACTATTTTGCCAAATTTTGGTGAACTGACATTTCAATGTTTGACTGCTGCAACAAAATGACATTTTTGGACAAAAAAAGAACTGTCAAAAGATTCTTAATGTTTTATAGCTGAGTGCCCAAAAAACATTCTCTCTACAATTCATTACTGTATAATCTTTTGAGAAAAGAAGCAGCCCTCTAAACTTTTCTCTCATCAGTTGCACTAAAAACAGCACTCCAGTCTTGGTGCTTAAGAATCAAGGCTTTTATGCCACAACTTTGATGACAACACAAATGAAGAAAAATAAATTATCAGCATAACATTTAAGAAAACTGAACTCTACAGTAAGCCCTACTCATAAACAAAATTTAGACTTTTTTTTTTTCTGAGTCCTTTTTTATTTATTTTTCTGCAGTAATACTTCCAGAATACTTGAGTTTCATATGCATAATTTAACATGGAAAAAAGTGAACAACTGAGCTGTAGGTGACGCTTGGGCCAGAGACAGTAAAATGAGATCTTATTGTTGCACTGGCAATATGGCCTGTCCACCTCTGAGAGCAGAAAATGTACCCCCAAGTATACTGTGACAATGCTTTAATCAGCATAAAATGGAACTGCCACTGAAAACATGGATCTCACACTTGACGCACTGTATCCTTCTCTTTTCTATCATCTCTTTTCTATATGACTCCTTCCCACAGAAAGAACAGGACAGCTTTAGCAGTTCTTCTCCCTTGATCTTTTTCATCACATGTGATAGGAAAAATGGATGGATCAGAACTGGGAATGAATAAGCTGCTAGAGATGGACAGAACAATATTTTTTATTGCAATGGTAATGTCATTTAAAGCAGAATTACAGCATTTGCTGCTACGTGGTAGTTTCTCCAGGTAAGGTCACCAGGAGCCATGAATTTCGCTGTAGCACTTGGGTTATGGGGAGATCTGTTTTTATGACAATTGCCTCTCTGTTTGCACTACAACAAAAAGAAAGCATATTTGGATGATCCTGAGAACACCCATCTTCCTGAAATGAAGCAGATGGCCCTGAACTCTTTAATAGATGCTTAGCACACCCCAGGCTGGTCTGTATTATATCAAAGGTAACCTCTGGCACACACACTGCAGAATGGGATGTGCAGCACAACACTGGATTTCACTCTCCCATCAGAATTCAGACAATCCACATACCTATTATTTCTTCAGCTATTCTTCAGGGAATGGGATTTACATGCTTAAATTTCTCAGATTAAAAAAAAACAGTCTATTTTTTTAGTTTTGACTAAAC
Source organism: Geospiza fortis (assembly GCF_000277835.1). Lineage (NCBI taxonomy): Eukaryota > Metazoa > Chordata > Aves > Passeriformes > Thraupidae > Geospiza > Geospiza fortis. The sequence goes on along the minus strand of NW_005054297.1, from coordinate 5,251,863 downwards.
AGTATTGTTCCTCTAAAAAACCACACAAGACATAAATAAAGACATAAATGCAGATGAACTGTTAAGTAATTTGCAATAGTTTGAAATACTTATATTCATACCATGCTTGTAGACTTTTTTTCGCTGGAATATATTTTGCCCTCGTTAACAAAGATGCTATTCCATTTAAGTCAATTGGGGCTTCTCTGGTGTATCCTAGAACAGAACTGGAGCCAAGATATGAATCTTACTCAGTTCATTAGACTCTCCAAAGCTGTAGATTAAATAAGCAAGTATGTCACTAAATCTGTTCAGCATTAAAATGATACAAAATGTATTTTTCTTCTTCCAACTAAATAGTTTTCTTCAAATTTGAACCAGATGGAAACGCAGTGAGTTATCTGAGATGAGCTCATCTGGACTTCTGAGTGGAATGTCCGACATTTGGTCACACATCTTGAGATGTTAGCTAAGGTCTGAATGGGGAAATTTTGATCATCTTGTGTTTACTCTTGTGGATAGGCTCATTAGCTTCAATGGGCAACAAGAAAAACACATGACACATGCACAGGCAGAGTAAGACCATGCAGGACATGGTTCTGTATAAAATCTCTCAAATGTGGTTCACATTCCAAACAAAATTGTCCCTGAAAAGTCCAGCAAACACAATAAATAAAAGCTCAGCATCAAAATCAGTTAAGAAATGTGGAGCAGTTCTTATTTTTCTATGTCTTCCATTAAACCTGCTTTCACTATATTTGTCTGGAGGATTAATATTTCAGGGGGCACACTGACTTGTAAGTTTTCTATGGAACCAGGCATACTGTTACCATTTGACTAATTTAAAAAAGCAGGCATGTACATTATTTTTTGTAATTTAAAAAAAAACAAACTATGAGGGAGTTTAGAAATGTAGAGCAGCAGATACTAAATCCCCTTACTTTCAGGATTAAAACCAAACATTTCCAATGAGATCTCGCTCCCACATGGCAAGGCTACCAGGAAACTCCGTGTGTTTCAGCTGTAGAGTCACTTTCTGTTGTCAGGTACACCGAGTGCTGCAGTCAAACAGCTCCTGTGTTGAAGAAGTACCTGTCCTTTATCAGCCCAATCAGGCTAATCTTGCCTCACTGAACTCAGGGGAGTTCTGCTGTTGCCTTCACTAAGGCAGGAATTTTACCTTTAGTCAAGAGCCTGAATATTAAATGCATTGAGCTCCCACATTTTCAGCAAAGAAAATGATACCCAAAAGTACCTCCTCCATATTATTACGTACATTCAATTTTTAGACAGTGTGTGATGGCTGCTTCGGGCTCATTTACCAGGCTTCCTTGTAAAATGAATTAGCATAGGTGGAATTTATCTCTGTGAGAATTAAGCTGCTTCTAATATTTAGACTGAACAGGTTTGGTTTTTTACACTGCATTGAACTGGGGCCAGCATACTTTTAATGTGGAACTCTCCTGACTCCCATGAGCAAGCTGGAAGAGTCTGTTCTGTGGCAATGAATAAAATCTGTATACCTGACAGAGATTTAGCAGCCATCTGCCTGAAAGTTTTTCCAAACTATACTATAGACTTTTGGGTTTGTTTTTTATTTTTTAAACACTTTGAATCATAGTCCTAATCAGAATGGCCTGGATTTATTCTTCCTATGACTCCACTGCAGTTCAAGAATTATTTTGTATTTATTCTTTCCCTCTTTTGGAAGGAAGATAGTGAAAAGATCTGCATTTAAATAAACTTCAGGCTCATAGGATAGCTTTCTATCTTGAAGAATTCAGAGTTTTTATGGTTTGGGGTTGTTTTTAAATCAAAATCAGATACACAAAATCTGATTTGTATTGGCTAAATTCCAATGTATTTCTCTTGCCTGATGTTTCCCTCTGGCTAGCCCTGCATCTTCAGCTGTGCGTAGCCAAGAGGAATCACCAGCCATGGGGATGTTAGTTGAATTTAACTGAATAAATCTGGGCCCTGATGCCTTCATTTTGTGACTTTCTTTTTTGATATCCCCAAAGTGTTTGACAGAGACTTAAAAGTCTTTGGGCCAAGATTTAGATTATTACTTGAACAGCAAAAGATGAAAAAGACTATTCTGCAATATAAACAAATTTGCACACGAACTCAAAGCTGAATTTATCCAGCAGAAATGTCTTGGTAGGACTTTACAGACACCAGGAAGAATGAAAAATAGCAGGATGAAAAAAACATAAAATCATACTTACTGGAGCTGTGGACATTCTCGGGATAATTAGTTACATATGTTTTGGTTGTGCCCTAGGGTAAAATAAGTTCTGGGATGAGGTAATAAATAAATTAAATGTGGTTTTGGAAATAGTTATCCCTCACTACCCAAAATGTCCACTGCTAAAAGAATTTGGAGGCAGCCAACTTTGGAAATCTGAAAGGACCACAGACACAATTTTTATAAGGGCAACAGTACTGTAAAGAAGACACCACAAAAACTGAAGTCAGCACAATTTTGAATGCTGCTGATTGATGTGCTGAGCTAATCTAACTGATAGATTTTGGAAAGATTTGTTTGAATAAGCTAGGTAATTTAGAAATGAGCTATATAATGTAGCCCCACTTAAAGTCATCAATTATTATAGCAGCAGCTGAAATACTAGCTACATGTTTTGATCACATGGATGAATTTTATAAACACTGAATTGCTTTCTCCAGCCACCACCCTTCCTTTTTTTCCTCCATTTTTTAGAGTGGAAAATGTAAATACAGCCTGGTATCCCTTCTTGTGTTGTATGTTCATTTACTACTGTTATTCAGCCTTGCTTGCAGTACTTCAAGAGCAACCTTTTTTCAACTGTGTCCTGCCCCTGTGATGAAATAGAGAACATGCTTGACCCAGCCAATCTAAGACATATTTTAAGTCCTTGACTAATCACTAGGCTTTTACTTAGGGCTAATATCCATTTTCAGGGGAAAAGACAGATTTCAAGGACTTGAGAACATGCTGTAGTTTTATTTGGTCTTGTAGAAGCAAGAAACAAGTAAATTTGCTAGAGTCTCCTGAGGTTTTGGTAAACTGCAGAATTTCCTTCTCACAACATGTATAATTAGCCTCAGAACTTTTTCATCAACTTTTCAGAGGACATCATAGAACTCTCACAATTTAAAATGTATTCTTTTGTTGGACAAAAATATTAATACTTAATTTACAGTATCAAACTAATTTCTACATATCTTTGCTTCAGTTATCCATTTTAGCTCTTCTCATTCCTCTCTCCTTAGATGCAGGATGATTCTGGGGTGACAGCTCCAAAGTAAGGACTCTCCCAGTGGAAAATAAGAATCAGCAAGTGCTGGATCTGGTGTATCCTTGCAATGCCCATTTCGCATTTTATTAAACAAATGGACAAATTGAGGCCTGTCAATTTACCACTCCTGCCCCTTTGTGCCAGATTAAGCCTTAACCAGTTTACCTCAACCCAGTCACAGGTAATGAAAAGTTCAAATTACTTCAATATCCAAAGGATTTTAGTCAGGGACTAGACTTAGGTCTCTTTCTTCTGAGTCAAGAGGTCACTAGTCTTTGGGTTCTTCCATCAGTAAATTTTAAAAACTTCGCAAAAAGATAAAAAGACAAGTTAACTTCCAATTCTATCTTTGCTGTTCTGCTTTTTCCACTTAGAATGCAGGACAAGGTTTTCTGAGGAGTATGCCCATCAGACATCCCCTCCTGAGGCAGAGAGAGCAACTGAAACACACCAGAGGAAACCAATGGCAAGGTGTCCTAAAACTTACTTGATCTTGGGTTGAGGCATGTAAATAAAAAGACAAGAAGAAAACTGAACCCAAAACCTGATTAGGATGTTTTGAAGGAGCTTTAGGAGTGACTGCCACCTGGAGAACTCAATGTGCTTGAACATTGTGGTCTTCCAGCTGCCGCAGAAAGGATGTGTCAGGGGACCCACACAAATTCCAAAGTGGCCTGTGTCATTATAGAAGCATTTTCATAGAATATCAAAGATACATGCTAAATCTAAAAAAGCTGCATGAGCAACTGTATTTTCTCAACTGAATTTAGCAACACAATCTGTCTAAAGCCATTGAAAATTATCTTTTAAAAGCAATAATTTTCTGTTCTATCAGCATATTTCTGAAACACATTCAAGGGTGTTAGAGAAATATAAAGTATTGTGGGTAGAGGTAATCTGGACCCTGTGCACCAGTGGGTGCTCACAAACACACATTATCTGGGGACTGGAATTCAGTTAGAGTTAAGCTATTTTCTACAGGATTGCCTTTTACAATGGTAGGAAGGAAATAATTTTAATCACATAAGTAAAACAAGTATCATTCATTTACTTCTTTGCATAATGATGTGTCAGTGTTCATAGACCTTGTTGTGAAATCCTGTGTTCTAAGCAGCAGCAATTTTTGTAATAACTGGTAGAACTTAAGGAACAGGATTCATAGATAAATCAGGCTTCCTAGATACTAGATAAAGGGCTATGCATTTTATCATTAATAATATTAAAAGTTAATAATCATCTTGATCTTATACAATAAAAAATGTAGGGCTATAGCAAAACTCATACATTTTTTTTTTTTGCAAGCTGAGAGCTGCTGCTGTAGTTGCACCACCAGACTGCCATTCAAGAGATGTAGGGATAGCCATATGTTTCCTGTGTGACTTCTTATAAATTGCTTAATCTCTGTTTCTTAACTCATCATCCATGAAACAGAATTATTCCCTTGTAGCACAGGAATGTCTACTAAAACACGTGCATTAATGAGCAGGTACAGTGGCAATAAAAACTCTAAATGTCAGAGTGAAAGCTCTCTGTATTCATATTTGTAATTTATTCCTAACTTCAGGCCCCTCCACATTTTCTGCAGCCTTCTGCTAATACCCCACAGGTAAACTTATTCATTTTCCGCTTAATTCCCAAGAGAGCATTACAAAAACACTTTGTTTGTCTAGATAGTCTTTTATCAGAATATTTTTTTACTATTTCTTTCAATATGTTGTGGATACAAATGAAATGAAAAAATATATCAAAGTACAGGATCATCAAGGACTATTTATCTAAGAAATGAAGTATCATATAAGGAAATAATCCCACAAAACTTTGTACCCTTCAAGAATCTTTGCCAGTGATAACTGTATTGCTGAAAATTTGATTTGTCCAATGTGAAATTCAGGTATGTTAGAGATTAAATTTTTGGTCACTTAATAGTTAGGAAACCTGTAAATGGGTTATAGCAATGCCTATTTTAGGAGTTTCCAGTAAAAATGCTCTGATTAAGCCCTGAGTGTATTGGAGCAACACTTTTCATGACAGATAAGGAAAATGGAGAGGCGAAGAGTGAGGAATGATGTAAGATTGCACAACTGCTCCGCGTGGAGCGAGTCTGCCCTAGCACTGAGGAACCATTTGAGGAAGCTGGGAAATGGAGAAGGGTGTGGCTGGTGAAACCCTGTCTCTCAGAGCCATAACCACATGTTTAAAATAGCATTGGAAAAATACACTCTGGCCCATCTTTGTTGTTTTTGAGGGCAGTAAACTTTCTACATGAGTCCTTTAAAACAAGCATGCTTGCACAGGGAAGACTAGGAGCCATCAGTGGCATAAATCATGTCCTTAATTTCCACACTTCTCTTAGTTCTAGGTAAGAAGGAGTTCCAAAAGACTCCATGTAGTTATTGTCTAGCTGAAGTATCCCTAATGCACAGTGACAGAAAATATTTATTGTTAATTCCACAGAAAACAAAAGAACAGAGAACAGGGAAAATCATTATTTACAATTAAAAAGGTATATGTGGGCTTATGCATCATGAGTACTAATAAGTCATAGTCAGGAGTAATATAGTATTCTGGCACAATAAGTTTCCCCTTAAGAAAATATTTGATTTAGGCAGAGCAAGAGATTTTTCAATTATAAAGAAATAACAAAGAAAGCCATGCAGCTAAAGGCAGTAACTTTACTAAAAGTCTCTTTCTAACCAGTTACTTAAATAGAGAGGAAGTAGACATGCAGCTACCACAATCACAGCTACCATATGATTTTGATAAAATGCTTCAGGTGACAATAAAATGACAGAATGAAAACAAAAGAGATACTCATTTGTGATCTATCTCAAATGAAGTCTGAAGGCCTTTATGTCACTTCATGCCACCCCTATTTCAAAATGTTTCAGAAGGCCCTTTCCAGAGGATGGCAGTCCCACATGTAGGATGCTGAGTCACTTCTGAGTAGCCATGCAAGAAACTTCTTTCCTACTTATGTAGCAGCTTTTTATTTTTTTAAGTTTGATTTAAACTGAGATGTGATACCAAGGCTTATACCCTGACATGACACTGGGATTTGAGATTTTCATTGTAAGGAGTCAGTGCAGTTCTTTGATCAGTTACTAAGACAAATGGAGTCCTGAATATACAGGTACAAGACAGCAAGTCAAACAACAAAAAATATTGTCATGCTTCGTCTCAGTGTTGCAGATTCTTCTGTATCAAATACAGACTTTATGTATTTGTCAAGGTCACAAAATCACAGAATGTTTGAGGTGGGAAGGAATCTCCAGAGATCATCTGGTCCAACCCACCTGCTCAAGGCTGGGCCAGTTTTCCAGGACCATGTCCAGATGGCATTTGAATATCTCCAAGGATCGAGACTCCACAACCTCAGGGCAAACTGTGCAAGTGAAACAGTATTTCCTGACATTCAGAGGGTTTGTGCCAGCTGTCTCTAGTCCTGCCAGTAGGCAGCATTGAAAAGAGTCTGGTATCCTACTCTTAGCACCCTCCCATCATGTATTTACATACAGTGATGAGAACCCTACGTGCCTTGTCTTCAGGCTGAACAGTCCCAGCTCTCTCAGCTTTTCCTCACAGGATACATGCTCCAGTCCCTACATCAAATCCATAGTCTTTCACTGGACTCTCTCCAGTAGCAGTTTTACAATAAGCCTCCTCATAACTGGTCAAGCTGAGGAAGAACTGTGTGTCAAGTTCCTTGAAAAAATCTCAAATCTCCTTCACATGCGGTCCATAATGATTCATGGGTTCTCAACAGAGAAGACAAAACTGCATTTTGCTTCCCTTTGGATGAGAGATCAGACTCTTTGTCGTTGGAGAGGAGGGCAAAAGGCAGAGGTATGGCAAAGACTGAGGGTAGAGCTCTCATTACTCATCCTGACATTAGAAAAGGCCCTAAGCTCAACAGCTCTGTCCTCCTGCTCATCCCTGCCAGAGCCACAGTGACAGGCCAAGGAGCAAGTCCTCCAAGAGACTGAGGAAGCTGCAGAGCCTTTTTTGCTGTCGCCAGACATCTGCCACCCTTGACAAGGCTCTGCTTTGCCTGTGCTGGCACCTGGTCCTGACTGAAGCCCTCTGCAAACAAAGGTGTCCCCAGTGCCCCCAGCAGTGATGAGAGTGTGGCCCTGGAGCACTGGCAGCCATGGCTGTGGCGGGGAGGAGCTGCTGCTCTCCTTGTGGGCCGAACCCTCGGCCCCGGCAGGCCTCAGCGCCAGCTCCGTCTGAGAAGGGCTTCAGCAGATCTGTGCAAGCAGTTAGGCCATGAACCGCCTCGAGGGAAACTTTCTCCCTAACCCTCATTAGTAGTTAGAGGTTGGCCACAAAGCAAGTAGCTTTACATTCTCAGACTTACAGACACCATTCTGATGGACGCCCCGACAGGAGCCAATTCAAAGCAGATCCACAGCGCTGTGTTGGGCAGTGTGGGCACGCTGCTCTGCGTGAGGCACCAGCACCGCAGCTCTGCATGGGACTGACACGCCTTTATCTTTTCTAAGCACTGCTCTTTAGGAGATTAAAAAAGAATTTCTTTTTAATCTGAAGCCAAAATTTTGACAAGACTTCAAATTGCCCTGAAACCAAATCCAGACAATCTACAAACATTTGAAAATGAAATCTGTTATGAAAAGTAATTTATTTTTACTGGTTTAAACATATTGTTATTGACATTTCATGCAGTAGTTTAGAAATGCTGTCTAAAAGGATGTGTAATGTACAATGCTGTCAATATTCTATGAGTTGATTCTCATGTTTTATTTTATAAGTGGACAGCTGTGTCTAAATTAAGGGAGAAACCCTTTACAGATTGGGAAGCCTTCTGTTTGTACTGTGACACATTTTTTTACAGAGTATTTCAACAGAATTTCCATTCTACAGGAAGTTTCAAACTGTTTTCTTTCTGAAGGAGAGCAATTTGCAAAGTGACAATATTTTCCATGACTGGGAAATCCCAGCTTTTAACTCATTTCTGTCCCAAAGCAAGGAACTGTGTGGGTTCGCTCTCAGTCCTAGCCCCAGTGCCACTTCTTCCATTACTTACTGCTGCTTTTCAGCACAGGATTTGTGTCTCCAAGGTTAGCAGGTATGATTCTGAGTACAGGATTAGGAAGATTTCATAAAATGAGCACGCCATATTTTTGGAGGTGTCTCTCTTCAGATCAGAATCACACTCTACAGCTGAGGTCACAGCCCTAGATTTTATATTCTGTGTAACCAAGCCCTGCATTTTCCAAGTCATAAGAGTTATTACCAGCTGGATTTAAAAGGAGTTGGGTCCTGAGCTGTGCAACTAATTCTCAGATCCTTTTATTTGCATGAACAGCTTCATCTGTAATCATACTTGCACCATATGCAAACTCTTGTTTGCAATTCACATAAATTATTAATTCACAGCTTAAGCTGCACGTTTCCTCTATTAGTCACATTTTTTGGAGGCTGCTCATTACTACAGCATATGGAAGTCTTCTTTACCTATGGTGCTGTGCAGTGATTAATTGTGGGAATTAAAAGATATCTAAAAGATATAATTTAGGACCAAACTCAACATAGAAATTTCCCTAGTGCAAACCTTGTCAAGCAAGCAGTAGAGTTGCTGAAAGTTTACATTGCTACAAGCTTTTTCAGTGTTTGGAGACAATGTATTTTCATCTGGTCCAAAGCTGAATGGACAACAGGAGTATGAGAACTGTGTGTAGGGACTAATGACTAACTGAGAGGAGCTAATGGCTCAAACACAGTTGAATGCCATTAATTGTGGGCAGTCATTAATTCTCAGACAACACCCAGTGTCAGAGCTGTTACTCTTATGAATAGTTGTTTAAAATCTTGTCTATGAATGTTTTTAGGGTTAGGTAGTTATAGTCAGCACATATGGGGCATTTCCAGAAAATTAATGCTTTGTATGTCGGGCAGATTGCTTATGTCAGCTCTCCCCATGGCTCTCATTTGCTAATACATTTTGAGTGATGAATTGTGGTTTATGTTTTATACACTCCCAGTATTTAAGTTACATCTATTGATTTTCAGCAGCTTCTCTGTGTGTGTGTGTGTGTGTGCATGTGTGTGTGCTCAAGTTTTGCAGAAGAGAAACTCCACGTTGATATATCTGACCTGACTTGTAACAATCAAAGGAAGGAATTTTAGGTAAATCACAAATGAAACCGAAAACCGCCCAGCGTGTTTCAGGTTATGTGAATATGCAAGAAAAGGACAAAGGAAGGTAAAGCAAGCTGCTGCCAACAGCCATAACAGCAAGGTATTTTAAAGTCAGTTGCAAACATGCAAACACATTCCTGTTTGACACACTGCAGATTGCTCCAAGATGGGTACAGGACTGGTAAGAAAGTGCAAGTTCAAAGAACTATAAGGAGCTCAGGAAAATTATGTTGGCCTCCAATTAAAACCTTGCCAATGATGACCTAAATAATGTTTTTATGGGTTGTATGAAGTGAAGATGTAGTTTCAGTTCCATTCTCAGTAAAGGCCTATTTGCATCACCCGAGTCATCATCAGAGAAGATGTTAATATGACTTCCTTATTGGGGAAGCCAAGACCTAAGGGACTATGGAAAATGAAGCTTCCTTTTCCTATTAGAGTTGTTTGCTCCAGGTTGAGTTGGAAAGATATTGGTAGTGAAACACAAAAATTATTCCTGTCCTATATATGTCTCCCAGGTGTCTCAGAGTGCTTACTTAACAGCTTTTGTGACTGCAAGATCCATTTTTAATGGGCATTTTAAGGAAAGAAAAATCTATTGGTTTTTTGAGTATGACTACTAAAGCCAGCAAGCAGACATATAAAAAAAGAGAGCACATGAACAGCTGCAGATGTAATCCAGGCAGCCAAAAGACTAGCGTGATCTTACTCTTCCAGAACTCAAAGCCTGCCAGAGGACACCCTCTCTTCTCCTTCTCCTTCTCCTTCTCCTTCTCCTTCTCCTTCTCCTTCTCCTTCTCCTTCTCCTTCTCCTTCTCCTTCTCCTTCTCCTTCTCCTTCTCCTTCTCCTCCTCCTTCTCCTTCTCCTTCTCCTTCTCCTTCTCCTTCTCCTTCTCCTTCTCCTTCTCCTTCTCCTTCTCCTTCTCCTTCTCCTTCTCCTTCTCCTTCTCCTTCTCCTTCTCCTTCTCCTTCTCCTTCTCCTTCTCCTTCTCCTTCTCAATTCCATAGATTCTGATGGTTTTCCTCACATATGAAAATAAAACTCAAGTTACTGGTAGAAAGACTTAGAAGGCTTACTGAGATCAAGTTCCTGTAAGAACAAGCCAGTCTCCAATATAACCTTATTAGTAATTTTGCTTCATATAGTGTTTTCTCTGAGGGCAGTACATTTTAGAAGCTTTAGGTTGTTCTATAGGGGAAAATTTTATCTTCTGCACATGGAAAACAGAAGGGTCAATGAAAGAGGTAAGGAAAGAGTTTAATTGTCAGATAAAATTAGGTACTTAATTCACCCTTATAAAACATAGAGACAACTCTGCAAATCTGAGAGATGTGTATTTCCATGACAGGGAAACTGCCTCATCTGCAGATGCAGTTGTGTATTTTATCCACATCTGTTTGACTGCACAACAGCTCAGATTCTTGATCTGACCACTGCAATGAACTTTTCACAAGCAGGTCCCTGTGTGTAGGTGCATTTTTTGATAATGTGGCCTCTAAGTCTTTCTTCAGAATAGTTTTATGGTTTCCATGAACTTTGCTCAAAAATGTGCCAAAAGACTTCCAAGTAACAAACATGCTTTTGCAATTTACTGAAACTTTCCTCTTGTGTTCCAGAGAAGCAACCTCCCCATTAGTCACCAGAGAGACACATGAGCCAAGGAGGAAGGAAAGGGAATCAGCTCGTAAAAACAGTCAATTCCCTTCTTTAGTGTCTACACTTGGTCATTAAATAAAAAAAGAAGTGAAATCCAAACTTTTTCTTTTTTTTTTCCAAATGGGTCATTACTTCAGTGCAGATTGAATAGATGAGGACTATTTGAATCTTGATTTTGATCAGGAATTTTTGTAATCAGTTGCTTTTTTCTGCCCTTCATACCCAAGTGAGGGCTATTGTGCATTTGAGGTACTCTGCATCCTTCCAAAGGAATGCAGTCTCCCAGGTATATCTTTTTACGCTTCTTTAAATGACCAGTGAACTATATTACCCAATAAGCAAGGGGGTTGGAGTATGTTTGCCAGATACTAATTTTACTTAGAAAAAACCTGAGTCAAGGCCAAGGCACAAAGTTCATATCTAAATCAAATTCATTTTCCTCTAAAGATAGAATGCGTTGCAGTTTGAGGTTTCCAGCTGACTCCTTTTAAAAATGGACATTTAAATACTTGCAGTGTTGAGCCTGCTTGAGTTCTAGGCTTGGTTCAGTTGGGAACTGTTAATGTAGATTTTGCAAGCTGTGGCACATAGAAGGGCAAGCAAAGGAGATTATAATGTCTCTTCCGGCCTTAAGAATATGGCAGTCAAGTAGAAGTTGAATTTTCAAAGCAAACTGTCAGTTGATGCGTGATGAAATGGTAATTCCTGTTCATTTCCCACTACAATGCATTCAAAGCCCAAGAGTGACATTCAAACCTTACTTCCTGCAAGATATTGCTGTACTTAGTAACACACTGTGTAGTATGAATTGTACACTTGTAACCCACAAATCCCCCTGCAATTTTTCAATAGTCAGTGATAGGTAGCAAAACCCAAGCACATGGCTCCTTTTTCTTGAGTTTTTCTCTGAAACCTTTCTCCACAAAATCACTTGAAAGATTTTGGCAGAGGTAGGGAGAGGGGGTTAGCTCCTGGATGCTCATAATACTGAACTGTAGAAATCCATAAAATAATCAGTGTTACATTGTCAGAGCACGTACTTTCCACGCATCCTGGCCAGAGCAAATTCTAGAAGGCTTTCTGGCGCCAGAGTAGTTGAATTAATTTTAAAAATAGCTAAATTTAGCCATCCCTCCAGATCTCAGTTTCTGAGTATAATCTGGCTGCAAATGGAGGTGCAGAAGGACTCTCAATCATGGGTCAAGTTATTGTAAATCAGCTGAGGCCCTGGGAATACCTGGCTGCACACTTTTAGTTTGGCCAAATTCAGGGTAGTGCAGCTTAGTTTAGCCATCTTTCCCTGCAGGCAAAGCTACACCAAATTGCCTTACATTTTCTGTGGGCTCGAAGCATTCACACTGGATTTACCACATTTCAGCTGACAGATGGCAACTTATTAAACATCAGTATGCTGATGAATATTTTGAGCCCACAAGATTTCTGAGGCTTTGAAAAGAGGTAATTCCTACAGTATGCTGCACAGCTTCCACCTACACTGCTGACTATATGTTTGCAAATGCTTCGTGGGTATGAGGTACCATATTTGCAAAACCAAGCAGACGTGGCACTTCAGTGCCTCTCTCCTCCCTCCTTCTTTAACAAATTAGCATCCTATTGAAACAAGCAAGCTGTTTGGCACAGTTGTAAGTGTGGTTACATAACAAGTCCAAAAAAAGCAGCTCCCACAAATCCAAACCACAGATTAAGTCCAGTTTTAGAAGATAATATGTACAGTAGTGACAATGAGAGTTAATGCCATAAGAAGAAACAACTCTCTGGCTCCATTATTCACAATAATTATGTTTAAAGGCTCATATGTAAACATTTCAAAATATAATAAAAATAGAGTATAATAGTCGGGATGGCATTTTCCATTTATATCTTTTCCCCACACCTATAAGCTCATGCTGGAGATAAGCAAACTAGGTTTTACTGGGCATTCTTCCATTCACCTAAAAGCTGTGTCTGGAAGCAGTACTTAACAGCATTTTGTGTTTACATACACAAAAGAAAAGATGGAATAAGGAAAAGGAAGAAAGGCTGTAGGCTTCAGAACCAGTGTGTCTTGAACTTCTTCTGGAATGGTCCGAAAAGTGCACCTATAAAGTCTTAAGTAGCCTTTGTTGGCCCAGAATACCACTGGGTTCCTTTCTCAGGCACACATATTTTAGAGACAGATGCACAGCCATGTTCCTCTGCATATGGGTACTGAGTAACAAGTGTTTGGAGATTTTTGGTAGGTAAAGCATTCTTTTTCTCACTTCATTTGGGAAATGCTTTTCATTTTCCAGCAGTTTGAAATTAATCATGAAAGAACTGGTTGGCTGTCAGATAAGCTGAATATATGGGGCTCCTGAAGTGTAGAACTTGACAATCACCTAGAGGTTCTTCGCTGTTTACATTTGTTTTGTAATTTTGCATTGTCATTATTAATGAGGCCAATAATGAAAACTAAAAGATGTGTGCTTTGTTCATAGGAATTAGAACAAGAATGACATGTCTTTGGCTACACTTGAATGGAACAGTAGTTGAGAATATAATCAGAGAAAAGAACAAGAACTTTCTGAGGCTATAAACTACGATATACACAGGCTTAATAAAGTGTCACATGTGTCTTGAGATTCTGGCCCTATTATGTACATTTGTTTCTTAGTCCCAGTGGTTGATGTAGGAAAAAATCTGCAGCTACCATTTTATAAAATACATGGTAGCTCTGGAATTGATTATGAATGACAACAAAGAGAAATGAGTTTCAGATATTCCAGAAATAGAGTCAGAGTTCTCATTTAAACAAAAAACCAAAAACAAACAAACAAAAAAACCCCACTCAACAAATAAAGCAGCCATTTGACCCAACCCTAAAGCTAAATTGTAGTATATGAAGCACAAGAACTAATTTGTTATTATTACACTAATAGTTGTCTTAGATATGTAGGGAGTTTGAGTGGTGAGCAGGGACTAAACATCCTTGTCCAGGACAATTTGTGATAATTTTTGAGTCTACACAACTCTGTGTCTGAGAACAAATCACAGAATGAACCAAGAGAGGGTGACTGAACCAGAGACCAATAAGAAAGTAGTATCTGTAAGGTTTTCACTGAAAATGGTTAAACAGAGAAAGCACTCTGGCTGAACAAGGTACGTGCCCTACAGATTTTATGCATGGGACAGAACACTTTGGAGTTGCTGATGGGAGTGAAACCAACATACCACTTTTCTGGTTTGATTAGGATGCTACCAAGCCAAAGTTTCACTACTGCTTTCTCAGTGCTTTGGAGTTTTCTCACCAAACAGGTCTGCTTCAGAAAAGAATCTCATCACTGGAAAGTTCACTCACAAACAGAGTATGAATAATGCCTTAACCAACAGCCCAATGACTTGATGTCAGTTGTCACCCACATGTAAATTCCAACCTGCATACACTGATAGGTAATTCACCATAGTTCAGAGGTTGCTCAAGACCAATGAATCAGAGAGACAGAAATCATTCTTTTAAAAGTGTTGCACAGTAAAACCAGCATAGGAAGTTCACTACAGAAAACACCTCATCAAGCCAGGCAGTTTAATTACAGTGTTAGATTGAAGCCCTGGAACCTGTGAAGAATCAACAAGACACAGGACTGGTAAGATCAAGTAAATCCACATAGAGAATAAATGCTTCACCTTTCAACAGATACCATTATCTATTTCATCCCATCCCATATCCACATGGCAAAGCTTAAGAAAAGTGCTAAAAAAATAGAACCACAAAAAAATACAAAAAGAACCAGTTTTGTGGCTTTCTGTATTGGTAACAATGCAGAAGAAATTTGTCTGCCAAAGATGGAAATAGTCAGTGCCTCAGTCAGAGAGATTCACCTATCAAGCTCTTCGAAAAGTAAGTAGTTTTTCCACTCCTCAGGAAGGAAACATTATCCCTGTAGATGTCTGCAATTGCCATCTCATTTCTGGGCAAAATTATTAAAAACACAGTAATCAGAAAATGCCAGCAGCATACAAGTGCCAGCTTTCTGGAGGCCTCACAGTCAGGGTTCACATCAGGATACAGAATGGAGACTGTCTTTATTGCCACTCTGACCATCACTAATATAGAAAAAACCTTGATACTCCCATATAGAGCCATATGTAGGAGTGCAATAAGCCATGAAAATGCTGGATTCAGGAAAAGGTGACCCTGCTCCTGGTACCTGCAATGTTTTGTTTGAAGCCGAGCTCAGAATGGTGTGTTGTTGTATCTTCTGTCCAGCCCTTCACCTGCAGAGTCACACACACCCTTTTTGTTAATCTCTGGTGGATACTCCAAGGTGACACAGGCATAGCTGATAACATTGCAAGGACACTCATTCTCAACTGTTACAGCTATTACTATTATTGAAAAGACAAAACACCAACATGAATTCAGCTCTTTGGTAAAGTATGGCTGACTGGCTCATGCTGAACTCCAACAAGACTGAGTCAGTGTTAGTCAGACTGGGAAAAATACTTTAAGGGCCTGAAAATACTCCTGAAACTTTAAGAGCTATCACAGCCATACAGTAAAACAGGGTACTGAGTGATGCCCTCATAGGTGTGGATGGCTAGAAACATCTTTTCCCTCCTTTGGTCTGCTGGAAAACTTGTTCCTTACTACTTAGTGAAGATCAACCCATACTTTGGTCAGATCAAAAATCAGGCAGCTCCATTTGCTGTAGCAAAACATACAACTTTTAAGCACTGACACACTTCCCCTGTCCTCTTTCTCATGAACTCAGGTCCCTGTGTCATGATGTCCTTCCAACAGCTGTGGAAACTGGTTTGAAAACTGAAACTTGTTTGAAAACTTGCTCCTAATTTCTAAAGCAGTTGATGGACTGAACTCCAGAAACTAAAACTAATTCTGATCAACAAGCATCTGCAGCTGCTTTTTCCTCCGGCCAATGAAATCAATGCATCAAAACCTTCCTCCCCATCATGGATCTCATCTCCAATAAAACCCAAACAAGTTTACAGCCCTGCAAAGAACTGGAGCACTTGGAGTTTTGGAATGAGTATGGCAATGTACCATGACATTTACTAGGTACTTTGATAATTTTTAGAGATAGCATTTGGACATCATGGTAATAGACAGTGATACTGACCCCATAAACAGCCAAGCTCAATATTGAGGAGGAATGAAAACAGGAATATAAGCAGTCAGGCAAAAGAGTGATGCTAATAAGAACAGCAGAATAAACATGGGAGAAGCTGAAGGTAAAGGAAAGCTTTATTTTACTCTTGTGGAAAGAAGGTGGGCAAGAACAGAAAGGCAGAAGCACAAGCTTATGAAGATGGGTTTCTCAGCTGAGTGTCCTAAATACTGCTCAGTTTTGTGGCAGATATAATGAAATTTTATGTTTCCACTAGGAAACTTCGATAGTTCATATCACTTTTAACATGGACCATCCTAACAATAAAAATAGAAGAGCAACAGCCTGTGTATCTGGGCCAGAGTGAATGGGACATTTTTCTGCCATTCTGGTGATACAGAATGCTGGAATGGATCTTGAATCTGTCTCCATGATTTAACAGCCTGGAATCTCCACTGACTTTTCCCCTTTTCCTTCTATTTTTTTTTAACAGTTCCCCAGCAGTTCTTAAGAGGTACTCCTCCTGCACTGTGTACTAATCACCATTTCTGTGCTCCTAAGAATTAAGCACTGACTTCATTGCATGGAAAGTCTTTTTAAAAATGTGGATGTGTGTGTGTGGGGAAGTAATTTCGAGTGATATTCCAAGCTCCTCCTCCCTGGCTCCAAAGAGTAATTACTCATCTGGAAAAAGAAACAACACTGATATTTCAGTGTGGCTTAGGACCTTGGGGCTGGTTTCGTGTTTCAGATTAATGCTTTCTGTGCCTTTTGAAGATTCAGAATAGCAAAACAGTCACCCTTCTGAGAGAGCTGCATCTACAGATGCAAGGCCTTCTGGAGACATGTATGCCTTGCTGCCCCTTTCCTATTTTCCAGCATCCTATTGAGACGCAGAGCTATTTTCCCTCCCACTTGAATGAACTTCTAACCTGCATCTACAAAGCCACATCTGTTCTTCCTGACCCTCCATCCAGGCCTCCAGTTGCTCTGTGATGAATATTTAGTATTCTTTGTTGCAACATAATGAATAAAGGAAAACAGATTCAACCAAACAGTTTTGAAATGAAGTGCCAACATGAGCTGCATCCAGTCAATTGAAAAATCTGGTGTTATGATATCTTATGATCGTACCTAATTCTAGCGCTAGTGGCATGGCTGGCTAGAATCCCAGACCTTTAAAAAAGGGGCCAAAATTCTTTCCTCAGCATATTACTTTGTGTATCAATTTGTAACACATAAGTATTTTGGCTATGGTTCTACCATTTCCTATATTCCAGTGTGGTGGTGCAAGAATACAGACACACCAGAACAATGGTGAGATGCCCCACTAGGAGATCTTCAACATCTCCCATCATTCTGAGGAACAAATTGAAGCAAGGCAGCACTTTAAAGAAACAAGACGGCCGAGACTGAAATTTGGAACATGAGAAAAATTCTCATATTGTGAGAATAAATTGAAGAATAGAAATTTCCAAAACTAACATGATCCAGAAATTATCAGCAGCCTAAGGAAAAAGAAATATTATAACAGTGACTCAGTAACTTGTCTTTCCAATATAATAATGGATCAGAATGAAATAAACTATGAACTCCATGAATACCTGTATCCTCATTTCCACACATGTAAAGATTTATGGGAAGAAATGCATATAAGTTAAATAGAATGCTATAAACTGTCAGCTCCTTCTTTTATTTGTATTAAACCATTCGAGAAATGGTTTAATATAGGAATTACCAGACTCACTTAGACACAAGGTCCATTTAGGCCAGAACACTTCCATTTAAGTGTCCAGCAGGAAAAGTTTCAGCAAAGGGCACAAGAAGCCTCACAGAAAAAAAAAATTAAAAATTCAAATGGTGTATAATTTTAGCCTCAGTTTCCACCCCAGCTCTCCATGCACTCTCTTCTTCATCACTTAATAAATTATGTGGGTTCTTTTCAAAAGTCTGAGTGCTCTTCAATATACCAACAATAAGAAGCCATACTGTTATAAATTTTTTCAGCAAAAGCCACCTTATTAAAAAAAAGCATGAGAAGATTGAATTCCCAAAGCTCTGAGTAGGACATTAACCTATAAATCCCACATACACTGTTGCCAGCAGTAACAGATCGTAGCAAATAGACTGTGCAACATCAGATCCCACTGTCTGCCCTCTGCTGAGAATATTATAGACCAGGTGATTGTCTCTGTGAAGTCTGGGAATGTTTTCAAAAGTGCAAAAGCAGACACACAGACACACCTCAGGTCTACCATATGTGTAGAACAAATACCTGGTTGATTCTTGAAAGTTCCAAGCTCTTAAAAATTCTGGCAATGTGTATTTCACTTCTGCTTTACTAAGGTAAGCCTACAAAGTGCAAAAGTGACATCTCACTACTTCAAATAATTCTTTCCTATTTCAATAACTCAGATAACTAAAAATGTTTCATCGATCTCCAACAGGCTACCTAGAGGCAATCACAAAGACTCCTAGAAAATTTTGCATATTGACACAGTCTAAGATATTCAGAGGTGAAAACTGCCATCTCTTAGCTCTTTAACATTGAAAATTAAATCAATCCCAAAAAAAAGTCCAAATTATCACTCTCTTTTCCTTATGAAAAGTCAGATAACTCACCCACAGCAATAACAGGACTAGTTGATGATGTAAGTATATAAACAACTCCTCATTCTTTTTGATGTCTCACATCCCAGTTACTCTTTCAAACCTCCAAAACAATTCAGCCCTACCTAATGAGAGTCGTATGAGAAAGTCAAAAGCTCAGGTGAACTTTAATTTTTCCTTCCATAGGTGCACAAGGGCCTTCTTGTTCTTAGAATGATGACACCAGTGCCACCAAAGTGGCATCATCACTTTCTCCTGTGTGTTACTGAATCTCCACAGGTACTGCATAAAAACTTGCTTCAATCACAGCTATCTTGCAAGAAATTCAGCTTCTGTCAACACTAAACTCAAGTTTTAGCCTTTGTTTAGTGAAAGATATTACCCTTAGTCTACCTCCAGAAAATGGGGGGACTTTGTTCTTAGATTTCTGAAATCTTCTGGGATCCACCACAACTTGCAGTTTCTGGGAGCTGTTTGAAGGTCTATGAACCAGGTTCCCAGAGAATAATGCAATATAGTGACCAAGTGACCTGGGCGGGGACAAAAATTACAGGGACAGCTGAATAAAGATGGCCCTTGTTCCTTGTCTAATAGTACAAGCTCATATCTCTAGCCGAAGCCACAGTAGTTAATTGGTTTCTTTTTCAACACAAATAAGTTCACTTAAGGAGAGAATATACAAATATTTTCTATCAAGGAAGGAACTTTACCCCGGAAAAAATCTACTGCCTTTTTTGAAGCCATGAGAGATTCCAGTCCCATGCCCTTGCAAGCTAAGAAACACACAAATGCTTAGAACAAATAAAACAAGAGACATCAAAGTTACATAATTCTTTAATAAAACACAAATAAAACTGAGATTCTTAGGGAGAGTTTTGTAGTAACATGGTCAGTTAACTATGTGTTTGGACTCAACACCTTTCGTTTCACATTTTCTCTGCTTACCACATTCTGACAGCAAAATTGTTTTTATTCAAGATATCACTGAAACTGGAGACAATTTCTACTCCATGTGAAAAAGAAGGAAATATATCCTGAGCTGCAGTTTGTGAATGATGGGGCAACAATTCAAAAGCTTCCCATTTCAGTCCTGCATGCCCAAATTGTTTCACTGGCATTCTGGCTGACATAGGTGAATTAAATAATCTGAGGAATCCAAGCTTGAAGTCTTCTAACACCAACCAAACATTACTGCCAGTAAAATGTCTGGATCTTAAAAACAGAGGTTCATCCAAACGAAGTTTAGGGATTGAGTTAAAATACCCATGGAATCTTTACACAGAAAGTTTTCAAACAAAATCCAACAAAAGATTTCAAGTTGAATTTCATTTGGGTGTTTGCTCATTTCATCCTGCAATGGAATTTAAGAAATTCAGTAGAGTTATGGGGATGTTTCTTCCTTTACTTTTTTCATGTCTGTTGTTTAACTTAGTCAACAAACTTCCTTCCAGCTGGGGAACCTAGGGAGCAACAAAGCATTATGACTGTGGTGCCCTTGATAATGTTGAAGCTTTAGAACAGGAAATAAGCTCTTTATATGTGATGACAACTGAACATTATAAAATTTTATGGTACACTTTCTTAAAAGGAGGAAAGAAATAAGAATACAAAAACCAAATATTTGCCCCTTATTTTTATATGAAAATTCATTTAATGTCAAAGCCCATGATGGAATTGCAACAGGATTTTAAGATTTAGTTTTAATTAGCTTTCTTTTTATTCACCTGCTCTGTATTCAGAGCATGTAAGTTCAGAGTATTCACTACTCTGTCAGAGCTGGCATGCATGAATTTTTCTTGCACAGCTCTTGCAAGAACTTGAACAAAATGGCTGAAGACATTGGAGGATCAGGACAGATTTTACATTTTAAAAGTGAAATGGTAGCAGCTAGGACAGTGTAATGTACCAGACCACCAGGGCCAACAGATTTCCAGTGTATTGGGGTAATTCCTAGATTAATTTCCTAACAATTGTTTTGTCTCATATTTGTGTCATATTTTATTTCTATCATCTGTATGTTCTTCTCCTTTTTGCTACCTTTTCTTTACCTAGCCTCTCTGGTCTCAGATGTGCATTCCTCACATTTTATCAGTGTAATGCTTTCAATACAAGTAACTTTACTGGTGTAAAGTTAGTTAACTGTATCTAAAACATCTACAGAAAAATAATATTAACAGTATCTCCCTTTGTACCTATTGTGAAATGCTAAGTATTTCTCCTGAGCAACACAGTCCAAAGTCTCGGTACTGCTGCTTTTTCATATTGATCACAATTCCTTGCTGCAGGAATTCTACATAAAACAAAAAATTATTAATCCCTTGCTTTTGTCTTCTTATTTCTCTCCAAAAAAGGAAATAACCTATTTCAAGAGACCAAAGATTCCTCACTGCCCAGAAGTCATGACAAATTCAGCCCTGGGGAAGAGCAGTGGCTCTATGTTAGCCAAAGTATACACTGAAATGCTGTTCTGGCACTTATGGTTTCCAAAGAAGTGTCATATGACAAAGATGTCACTTGGTACTTGATAGTTTAATCAAACCCTTAGGGACATAAGATGTTAATTATCTCGTAGTACAAAAACATTATTCCCTTCCCAAAGTGACATCATTTCAGTATGACAAATGCATCACCCTTTCACTTTTGTGAGTGGAAAGCTAACACCAAATAGTTCATCAGCAGTATCATTTCATCATTAACAGCATTGTTTCTTGGGCAAAAATATTGCACAAATGAAGAATATTGCCATGAGCACAGAGGTGAAAGTCAGGCCTCTGAAACAGATTGAAGCCTCTCCCATCCTGCCCTCTTTTCCTTAGCAGTTGTTAAGCAGCAGGTTATTCTCAGGTCCTACTTACCTAACCATGGCATTGGGATCCTTTCACCTGTCTACAGATGTTTAGCTCTTTGTGAGATCACTTTTCACATACTGAGTGCTTGACCTTCTGCTTGGTTTTCCATTTAAATGTGCTCTGCAGAGGGGCAATCTCAGTCTGGCTTTGCAGGGAGATCTCAGTTCAAACCAGCACAAGCATTTTGATTTACCCAGAAGGCCAGGCTGGTGCTGAGGGTTTGCACTCACCTTTAATAAATGGCTCTGTTTGCTGCCTGGCCAGATGATCGCTGTCTGGCTGCACCCAAGGGACATCAGTGCTCCTGAAGCACCCAAAGCTGTCCAGGAACACAGCCAGACCCCAGCAGCCACCCTCTTCTGGCAGAAGCATTACAGTCTGCTATTGGATTAAATCCCAGGTTTATGACCCAGAGAAGGCCCTGGGGGAAGCAGGGAGCAGGCAGGTGTGTCCATCCCCAGGCCCACAGCCACACAGCAGCTGCACAGGCTGGAGCTGGTGCTGGAGAGCCAAAGTGGCCCTGAGAGCACTGCCACCCCCCAGGGCT
This sequence comes from Geospiza fortis, assembly GCF_000277835.1. NCBI lineage: Eukaryota > Metazoa > Chordata > Aves > Passeriformes > Thraupidae > Geospiza > Geospiza fortis. The sequence continues at coordinate 5,229,676 of NW_005054297.1, read as the reverse complement.
CCCACATTTCACGCTGTCCAGGACTCCATTTCATTATCCCCTGGGCTCATTGGTCCCTGCCCCAGCAGAACCACAGCAGAATGGGTCTCCAGCTCCCCACAGCCCTGCCACGCCCGGCCAAAGCAGCACATCCTGGTCCAGCCCCAGCCCTGGGAGCATGCCTGGTGCCCAGGGCTGGTGCCCCCAGGCCTCCTGCTCCTGGCAGGGGTGGTGGGACGGAGCCTGGCTGCCAAGCTCACAGCAATCAGCAGCACCACAATCAGCCCTGGCCAAAAGGGGGGCTCTTGCCAGCAGCCCGTCAGGCAACAAAAGCATCCTGGCACCATTTTAGCTGAGGAAAACAGAAAGAGCTCTTGGAGCTGCTGTAAAGCACCCACAGCTACCAGCATGGCTTTCATTTATTTCTGAGAATGTCCTTGCATGGAGCCATTACTATGCAAGGGGTACATTTCATTGCAAACAGCTCAGTTTCTGCTTTAGCTGGAACCTTCTTGGATATTTCAGAGGGTCTGGTTTACCAGGGTTTGCTGAAAATGGCCATTCCAGTGGTCATGGTCCATGGTGCCTGGATCAGCACCCCTGCATGAAATCAGCAGATGTCATCCCAGTAGAAACCCTGCAACAAAGTCTCAGTTTGGGAATAACACTTCTTGGGATGCCTGTCCCCTTGAAACATAGTGAGAGAATGCCTGACTCCCAAGAGTAAAACAAAGCTCTTGTGCTCCCAAGAGCAACACAAAGTCAAACATGGTCCTCTGGAAATCTGGGCCCTTAACAAGCACACAGGCATTTAAACAAGGTGCAAGATTGGGCTTAGCCAGTGTTCGCAGGGCAAGCAAGAGGCACAGCACCCACTCCCAAGGGCACCACAGCTTCTGGCAGCATCTTCTGTGCACACCCTGCACGGCTCCTCAGTGGGGTGCTTGGGAAAAAGAAACAAAGCACGAGACAAAGAGAAGGAGACACAGCAGACTCTTAGTCAGAAAGCTTAACAGGGGGTGAATGAAAGCAGGGTGAAAAGATGGATTTTTGTCCAGATGTACAAACACAGAGGTTTGCTCCTTTCGCGTGGAAGTGAGAGCTTGGCCATGCATGATCAAATACTGTCATGGAGTTTCATATCCCCCAGACTCACCCACTCTTACAAACATGTTCTGTACCATGGGCCTGTGTTGCTCTCTGGCACACTGGCTTCTCTCCACATGGCTGGCAGATCCCATAATGGCATGGGTACTTCCATAGTGGTTTAGTCCCCTACCCACACTTTTCTGAGTGATAGTAGAGAGAAGAAAGGAGAGAAGAAAGGGCAAATACCATGAATTGGCATGTTCCCCAGCAATTCTGCTTTGCATGTAAGTTCAGAGAAGTTAGAAAAGGATTTCCTGTTGTGCACAGTGTCATTTTCTCCTCATTCACATCTGTAGGTTTGTCCCAAATTGCAATCCTATGATCTCACAACCTGCAGTTTTACCTTTACTTGTGCGTTATTGCTCAGCACTGCATATACTCCCTTGTTCACCTGACCTGCCTACATGACATTTAGCTCCACTGCTCTTCCAGCTCCAGCCTGTGCCACCCTGGCATAAATAGGCTGCTAAACTGCACACCAGCACTCCTCTGTCCAGGAAGCCAGTACACTGACTCACAGGGTTTATTATAAGGTCCATTGCAGACAGATGTTTTGGCACTCAGAGCCAACTGGAAGCTACATGGCCATTTCAGAGACGTGCTAAGCCACAGCTGCAAGTTTATGAGTTGGGCTTTGCAACCTGCTAATTACAGGCACAGCTGAGAGCGCATGCAGAGGAAGCTCTTATCTGCTGGTGAGTGACCACACAGCTATAGATCCAGTATAAGGAAGTAACAATAAGAAAAGCAACATACAAAAATTTGCTGGAATGAAGATACCTGGTATGTTTCACTTTGATGAAGTTCAGAGATGGGAAATTCAGCTTTATGAAATTCAGCAATGAGGAAATGAACAGGTATCACTGTAATAAGGTTATTAATAATGGAAGACTGAATGTCCTCTTTAAAATGAGCAGGACAAGGTAATAAAGACAATCAGTGGAAAGTGAAACATCACAAAACAAGTTGGGTTACCAAAATAACTGATTTTTTACATGACAGCTTGATCTGCATTAGTGGGGGAGAAAAGTGGTTTTTGACAAGCAGCACCTGTACATCAAAGCAGACTGCAGTTTCTCCTCTCTTTTATTAGATTAAATCAGACTATGTGTACCAAGCCTCAGATGTGGAGAAAAAAAAATCCATTTTCAGAGGATAACAGGGAAAGTTTCCTGTGAGCCTTTGGAGCCCTCCTGGATTCTGCCATGCTTAGATCTCAAAGCTTCATTGGTGGTTCATCTTACTCCACCCTTCTTTCCCCTCATGCTTCCCAGCATTTGGTGCTGTCATTAGTGATTAGGATATGTTTAATGTTCAGGTGACTTAAATTACTCCTTCAGGCTGATAGCCACCTCCTTCTCACCCTCAGCTAAGATGTAATACTTCTCAGCAGATGAAAAGCATGCATGTCTTGTCTGGGCTATGATTTACTTACACCCCCCAGAGATGTTTCAGGGTGAGGTATTTTACTTTACCCTGAAGTTAAACAGGAGCAGGCATTTAGATACAGACTTACTTCATTCTGTCTTAGGGAAGAGAGGCATAGGATAACACAGCATTAACATGTGCATTATCTTACTTGTCCTTGGCACAGTCATAAGTTTTTACTATTCTCAAACTGTTCAGGTCCCTCATCACATGGAAGAGGAAGTACAGTCTGCTTTCTGTGATTCCTTCCATGTCCTGACTGCCTTGTAGCTTCAAGGCTGATGCTTTAAATCTTTAACTTCTTTTCTTCTAATTTTCCTCCCCAGAGTCTCTTTCCTCTTTCAGGCTTACCTGTAAAGCACATCAGGAAGTGGTGGTAAGACCACAAGTCTCAATACTTGAATTACTAGCCAGGCATCAGCAAGTATCTGCCTACACACAACTACACATCTGCAGGAAGGAAGGGGTGAAACCACCTTAGATTGAAATCACAACCTGCCTGGCTGTAGCTCACAGTGCCTTGTAAGTAAAAATGCAAAAGATACATATAACTTGCCAAAAAAAGTCTGTCTTACCACTTAATTGTACATGGCAACCCAGGGAGCCCAAACACTGTAAAAATCAGTCTAATATAGGAAGTCTCTTATGTGATGAGGGATCTATAATACAGTGTACTGTCTTTATATTTTCCTACGCACTCAAAGGATATGCATCTGGAATGGTTACACATTTTCAGCTTATAAAAACTAACTGTGTATTTATTAGTCAATAGAAGTCAAACTAATTCCTGCATCCTGCATCAAAACCATGCTTTGATAATCAAATTACATATTTAACACTAGCCTGTAGAGTATAAGCTCTGACAGGTCCTGATCCAGCCTTCTCAGCTTCCAGTGAAATCCAGAGTCTCATTCAGCTTTGGACTAAACTTGAAGACCTGCACACAGCAAATGGTGTGTGTGGGGAAAGGGCAGGAGAGCTGCAGCCAGCACACTGGGCTGTGTTGTCTGACAGCTTTCCAGGCACAATGTTGAAATGCCCTGAAGGTGTTATAAAGTGATACCATGCTAAGTAAGGACACTAAATGAGTTTCATCTATTCTGACAGCCTCAGTTCTCCACAGCTAGAGGAAGGGAAACAAAGTGTCATATGGACAGATTTCCAGGCACCATCCAGTTAGTCCAGCTTATTACTTCTCCTGGTTTTTGTTTTTTTAAGACAGGCTTGGAAATTTATATTATTTATTTCTTCTTTATCATAGTTGAAGATTTGCATTCCTTGTCAATGGGGTAATTTGTCATAGATATATTTTGTGTTCCTATCCTCTAAAAAGCATAAAACCCCAACAAATCCCATATCATAAGCATGGTTCAGTCCCTCCCAGGGTCAAGCAGTCTCACAGAGCAAGCTATTGCACGGGGAGGAGTCTGTGATGTGCAAACCCCACCTGCTCCCAAAGTGTGTGCAGCAGCGGGCCAGCAGCGTGCTGAGCCACGGCTCTGTTCCACCAAGACACTTTCCACGTTTATTGCTCTTGATTAGAAAAACATCCCAAAGTTTAGAATTGACATTTAAGACTGAATAAAGTTCCAGTTTGGTTTTATCAGGGCAAACTTTAAAATAGATTGTCTAATAGCCTTTGTTACAATATTTCTTTTATGAGTGTGAGTGGGAAGAGCATTAAGGAAGGCTATAAATCAAATGCATACTTCTGGTGAGTGCAGGAAATCCTTTATGTTTCATAGAAGTAGAAATAAATGTGGATCTATTCATATTGTCTACATTTTAAACATCACCCGAGGTAGTATTTCTAGAAGCAAAATTATCAGAAGAAATCAAAGGAAAAAAAATCCCCCAAAAATACAGTGGTGCCTAAAGCACTAATTAAAAGCCATTGCCTCCTACACATATAAGACAGAAGAGACAAAAAAAACCCAGCATTTTTGTTTTCTTTTTTGGTGGGCTGGGAGATAAAAGAAATACCATGGTGTTGAGATTTAAGACAATTCTCTTAACACTGATAGCATGCCAGCATGTGCAGTGGAAAATAATCTGCCCTTAGTGACTAATTCCCAACAGAAAACTTGGCTACTTGCCAAAATGTACATATCCCTTCATGTATGCAGGAAATCATTTTCAGCAAACCCAGAGCTGGCCAAGCAGGATGGGAGATTCTGAGCAAGGCCCCACTGATACATTCTATTGGAATGGGTTAAAAGACACTCACAGCAGCATGGTATGGATGACACCAGCAAGAGTTTAAATATGCAGCACAATGGTAAAGCAATTAATAAGAGCAGTTGCTAACAGTTGCACAACAGAGGAGTGTTTTAAAATTCCTGTGCTCTTTAACAATAATGTGGAGAGACGCTCTGAAGGGGAAGCGGGGGAAAGCCTGGCATAGAAGGGACATTCCTTCAGTTCCTCTCAAAAGTTTGAAAAAAACCTCTGGATAGGAAAATACTATTGAGCAGCCAATTCTTTCCACATTTGGCTAAGCCCAATGCCCAAAATACACAGAACACTACTTCACTTTGAAAGGATTGCAATACTCCTATCTGAGTCATCTGAAAGCAAATAAAATGAGACCTAAACAAATAAACCTAATTGTGCATGGAAACAAATCCAGCTCTCCAGCTTGGCCATGGCTTTGTTTTTGTTAGTTTAAAGCCTACATATGCAGTTTTAGTGGCATCAGGAGTTATACAAATATTGACAACAAATTGCCAAATGTTGTTTTTTTCCCCTTCAGCGCACAGTGTAAAGAAGCTGGGGTAATGCTTCTAGGAACCTTCCCCAGTGCACTGAACCAAATCACAGCATGATGGGATCCACTCCAGCCTCTTCTCTGAAGAGTAGACACTAATGAGATTGAGGTTGTTGATTGTTATCGTCAGAGACTTTTATTTTTCACTTATGAACTCTGCTGAACACAAATCCAGGCTTTCGAAACGTAGCTCAAATGTTTGCACCATAGCCAGGGCATTGTCACATGCTCTGTCCTCCACCCCGTGATTTGTTGCTAGCTTGTGTCATCCTTAACCTGCTTCTGGTGGTTTGGCCAGGAGAGAAACAAATAATGATGACAACTGAGAAAACCAAGCTGCTCTCTGACATCGTTCTTTTAAAATGCTAGTGCTACTTGCTGGCTGTGGAGAATGGGCAGTCGCCTTGAGATAGAAATCACTCATGAAATCCTGCTGTCATCTGTCAAAGGTATAGTTCCATCAAGTTGGTCTGAATCCTTAGCAGCTTGCTAGGAAAAATGAGAATATGTCAAATCTTGATCTGTCACAAGCCAAAGTTAGAAAAAAGAAAAAAGATATCTACATTTGACTTTTAAATGAAGCCCAGACTTTCCTCTCACAGAGAGCCAATAAATTAACACGTATTCTTCCTCTTTGCTTCACGTTCACAAAACCCCTACAACTTTTATTATTCTATCTGGATGGATAACAAGGTTTTCATTTTGCAAACCCATAAATTTTTAGTACCAGCAAAAAAGAAAGAGGAATTTTAGAATTGGATAAAGACTCTGAGAGTTTTCACACAAAGAACCCACAGAAATCAGACTCATGTATCCTCCTCAAAAGCCAGACACTTATCTACAGTACTGGAAATATTAATTGATATTGCTGTTTCTTCTTATTTATCCAGAGAACTTACAACTTGGTCTTGTACATCTCAGTGATCACCTAATGATCGGGTTATTGCAGATCCCACAATATACTTCTGTTTTTCTCCTTTTCATCAGAAATTGCATTCTACACATAAGAAACTCCCAAAAGAGTTGCATCACAAGTACTGAATTTCTATGAAAAGTTTTAGGGTTTAGTGTTAAGATCCCCAGCAAAACAAGTTCTTGACTAATTGTAAACCTCATAGCTGTGACTGTTATACTATCCACTCTTCAGTTACTCTAGTGTTACCTGCTCCCAATATGCAGGAAGATCTCAGTACATTCAGGAAGCCACATGCAGAAGCATCTGCAAACGCTTTCTGTACTGCATTGCTTATCACAGTGCAAGCACCCCCAAGCACTGGCACAGTAAAGGGTGGATCACTAAATCAGTGAAAGGGATAGCAGAAAGGCATGAGAGCTTGGGGGGTTGTGAGAAAATGAAGGAAAAAAGATCCTCTCTATTTCACTGACTCTGGACCTTCGTAAAAATCCAACACAATGCTTGGGACTGTTCGTGCTGTGAGCAAACACTGAAATATGACAAGGCATCAAGGCATGTTGTGTTATATGATATTCAGGCAGCTGCTGTGATGGCAGTTTTAATCCGCCAACTGGTGCAATGAAACAAATCTGAAATGTAAAAGCTAGATTTCCACCAAAATATTTCATTACTATTACATGCATGTAAGTCAGGGAACTCAGACTACTAATCCCCACAGCTACTCTAAGTCAGCCCTGAAGGACAAAGCAACAACACAGCTGCACAGAGAGGTATTCTAGGTTTCAGTTTCCTGACTGAAGTATGCAAAATTTCTCTATCAATGTTCTGTTAGCATATTTTCTTTGAAATTCGTTGAAGGGGGAAAATACACATTGTTTTTCAGAGGAATGTAAGTATGAAATGACTGTATACCAACATATGAAGATAGCCAGATATAGACAAATTTGTGTGAACACCTACTAGTGGAAAGTTTCACCCAGCAGAACAGACTTCAGCAATATGTTTTAGGTCAGAGGAGGAGGAGAGCTGAATCTTCTTCTGTCCTTGACTGCAAATTGAGAACCAAGGAGCTTCCACAGCATATGCCAACCTCAAAAACTGTTCTGCACTTAGAACAGTCCCATGCCTGTCTCTCAGAAGCCCCACCAGCCAGTCTGTCACCACAGAGTTGGTTGGCATAAGCCCTCACAGCAACAGAGCCTTGCTTCCTCAGCTAAAATACCCTGCAGGTCCCACAGCATGGGGGAGGAGGTTGACCTACCCCCAGAAGTTACCCACCAAGGCAGAAAAAAGACATACTTCCAAGTGAAACAAGAGAGGGAGCAGGTGAGCAGGTTTTGTCTGATTTAGCAAAACACCTTCTCTTCACAGAGAAGTCCATTCAAATCACTTTTAAATTTCCCTAGATAAAAGCAACAGGGAATAAGTAGAAAGGAAAGCAGCATCTGAAGCTGTCCATAAAACAGGATACGAGTGGGTAACAGATCAGCAGATGTAAGGGCACCTCACCAGCCTGCTCTCTCCTCATGTCTCTTTCTCTCACACACTCACCCACTCTTCCTTGGGCTGGGCACCTGCTTGTCCACTGAGGCAAGTCAATTAAAACCAAATCTAAACTATAATTATCTCAGATAGGAAGGAGACCTGGACAGCTATTACTTCCAGCTGAAACAGCACAGAGGCACTGAGTGCTGTCCCTCCTGACCCTCCCTCCTGCCAGCTCCTGCATCCTCCAGGTCCCACGATGTGGGGATGTCATCTCCCACCACAGCACACAAACTGCCCACGAGCATGACAAGGCAAGTGTCATTTTCCACCCTGGCTGCCACTGTGGGTGGTCATGTTGACGTCTGCTCGCATTTGCATGGTACTGGATGCTGTGGAGTGTACAAACTGTTCCATATGGCTTCTGGAGGGAGAGAGCCATGCTAGCAGTGCATTACAAAGCTGCATTTATGTTACCATATAGAAGCCCTGGTCTGAATTTGTCTTAGCATGCCTATTAGAAGGATAGATGAGAAAAATCCTACTTCTCTGTTCTTGAAAGTACAGGAAGAGTGGCTGCTAGCAAGACTGTGCCCTTTCCCTTGGGGTTTCTACCTGTCACCCTTCTGCTCAGTATTTGTCACATGCTTAACTCCCCTAAGTCTTAATTTTTCATTTAAATAGCTTTTACTCCTTAACTTCCTAGGCTACCTTCTTGTTTAATATCTGATCTTTTCCAGCTTATTAGTTGACTGCTATTTCTGAGGCACTGTCAAGTTATTTACCTCGCTGAAGTGACTTAAGTTCCTCCCCCCACGCCCCCATCCGCCCCCTGTCTGTCTGGTTTCCCCAGGAAGAGTGGCTGCTAGCAAGACTGTGCCCTTTCCCTTGGGGTTTCTACCTGTCACCCTTCTGCTCAGTATTTGTCACATGCTTAACTCCCCTAAGTCTTAATTTTTCATTTAAATAGCTTTTACTCCTTAACTTCCTAGGCTACCTTCTTGTTTAATATCTGATCTTTTCCAGCTTATTAGTTGACTGCTATTTCTGAGGCACTGTCAAGTTATTTACCTCGCTGAAGTGACTTAAGTTCCTCCCCCCACGCCCCCATCCGCCCCCTGTCTGTCTTTTTTCCCCCTCTAGTCTAGCTGAAGTGACAAACTCTCTCTCCTAGCCAAACATTTGTTTTTACAAGGTATTTTTATACCATCACCTCTTCCCTGCATCTCCCCCGCCCACCCACCACAAACATATGCTGTAGTGGGAGGACATACTGGTTTCACATAATTTGCAATGTTAAGGTGACAAATTTCCCCTCCTTCAAGTATTTTTTTTTAAGATCTGGTTTGTAAAATGCAAATGGTAATGGGTTAGCTTCTCTTTGCCTTTTTTACCCTGTGCATGGTGTTGTCCTTCTTCACTTAGAAGTCAGTGGAAAACAAAAACCACTTGATTTATATTATTCAAAACCTATTTTTGCTATAATAAGATACAAAAATAGACAAAAATAATGTTGTCTAGATTGATAGATTTCTTTTATTCATCCCAAGAAAGACAGGAATTATTATAATTTCCGAGAAAGTAGGCAAATGTAACCACTTTACTGACTTCATTAGCTGGTCCCAGTGTTTTTCTCTGTATTAAAATCCACATGCAGTCACATTCACGCAGTAAAAACAACCTCAAGTGCTCTAAGCTTCAGGCTTGGAACCATGGAAAACATGACTGTGGCCTTCATCATACCCAATTAGGGGTACGTGTAATCCACAGTGATTCTGGTGTGGTGGATAAATGCCTAAGCCAGCTTTAAAGCAGGCAGGAACAACCCAGTTAAAACAGCACAGAGCCCAGATTGGGCTCAGCCACTCTAAATATTTACCATATTCTGAGCAGGAGGTTGCAGGGGCATGCATAGTACTACACTTGGAGAACTTCCAGTACCTGCATTCACCACTGCAAAGCAAGGTCTGGTGTGCTAAACATCCTGGTCATTCTAGCAGCACACATGCAGGGAATGGGTCAAATGAAGACTGTTTATAAAAACACTGAGTTTATGTGGCAGGATGACTGAAAAATGCTTTTTATATGTGCATGGTATCTAATCAGCACACACCATCAGACTTTCTGAAGAGGGATAAAGTCTTATTTCTCATCCTAAGCCCAAATTGAATACTATTCCAGAATGTAATCTGAATTTTAATTCTCATTTTATGCAGAACTTTTAGTGCAGCACGAAACAACAACAAAAAAGTATGCATCAAAAATGCATCCTTGTTAATTTAATCTTGTGACTTTGTCTCATATAAGAAGAGCAAAGAAAGATAAATTTGAAAAACAAAACCGGGTAGGTCAATTCACTGCCAGCAGCAGAGGAACAGAATGTGAAAGCACTAAACAGTGAAATTTATTTATGCTGTGCAGCAACAGGTTCCAGAGGACAAATTGTTAGCAGAAGGAGCCACTCATAGCACATGCAAAGCTTCTCTCAAATCAAACAGGTATGGCTGTCACTGTGGGAAGCCAAGGAGCAGAGAGAAAGAAAGAGGAAAAAACCCTCTCCACAGACTGAAAACAATTGTACTTAAGGGACTCAGAGCAGAACATGGGTAGTGCCTTCAGTTTCACTGTGGTTCGAGCAAAGTCATCTGGGGAAAATGTCTGCAGCAAACCACCAGGAGTGAGCTAAGCAAATGAGAAGGGAATAAGCAAGTTTCTCAGTAAAATGTGTGAAGGAACTGGTTGTCTATTCCAAGAATTTTCATATTGTCCCCTTTTCTATGTCAAGGAAAAATGAGTAGAGGACCACCAGACCATCAGGGAGGAGCCACTCATCCCAGTTGTCTGGGGATAGTCTGGCAAGGAAGAGCCATCCTCCAATCATTCTGGAGCTATCAGCCTCCAGAGCTCTGCAGGAAATAGTTCAAGGCTGTGCAGTTCTTCTGGCTCTTAACTCATTGCCAAACCTCTGGCACATACTCAGAAGCAGGTGATATTTATTTGGCAGCATGTTCTTTTCTAGAAAAACAACATGGAATCCTTGCATTAACACCCTCCTGTTGGCTAAAGACAGAGCCCTCTTCTGTGTGCCCTTGCAGATTAACAGGTCTGTGTCTTTTGAGACACAACCTCTGTGTCTCAAAAGAAGCGTCCAAAGATGTATCCATGAGGTCCAAGAGGAAAATATGCACACACATGAAGAGACTACTTCTCTCCCTGCTGGGTCAGTGGACATTTTCCTGTATCAGACATTATCTGAACATTCACTCAGCAGCTGGACATGGCAAACCTAGCCTGAACCTATTCTCACTAGTGACAATCTACACAATATTTCACTTTTCCCATTTCTCTCCCCTCAAAAGCAACAGTAGAAAAGAAATATATCTTTGGGACCGATCTTTTGTCTTCAGTCCAGGTCACAGATCTTGCCTCCTAAAAATAAGACAAATGTATTTTTCTACTCAAGTGACCACAGCTCATGTGTACCTACCTGAGCTAGCTACACAATGGCCTGCTCAGGTCCTGTTACCACCATAACTGCATCAGCATCGGCTTGGCACCAGCTGCAGAAACCATCTCTGCAGCTAAGGAAATGGTTGGCCAAGCAGCCACAGCAGTATCAAACTCAAGGTAGGCTATATGGACAGCAGCATCCAAAACCTGGCTCAAATACATCTGCAAACACAGGCATTAGCCTATCCTTCTTAATGTTTTCAAAATGTTTAGAGATTTTTGGGTGAAAGATGCTGCTTCAGCACAAAAGCATTCCCACAGCAGTAAACATACTTGGCTGGACCACTGCCTTTGTTTGAGCTCTGATTTGCTTCAAGAAAATGCAGTCGTTTATTGCCTGTTTCACCTTCTTGTGGAACAGCTGCTGGCTGCAAGGAGCCAAACAGCAGACAGACTCCCAGTCCTCCTGAGATACCTCTGGCTAACAGCATGCGTAGCTTTCCTCAGAGGCCAGCATGTCACCGAACAGTTGGTTTACTCTAAAATACTGCATGCTGTAGGTGCTTCCAGCTGCCTCATGAGGTATTTGTGTCAAAACCCATGTTCCTGAGGAGCCTGTGCCATCTGAGCCATGTTTTATACCTACCCCAGAAGCAATATGTTCCTTTTAAAGCAGTTCTTTCCATATCACAAATCAGAAAGTTTAGAGAGAAATGACCAGCTTTTAAGGGAAGGCCCGAAGCAGGCTGGAAGCAGAGGCTCTGAGAGTTTGTAACACTGCTGATCTTATGAGGAGAACATCTCTTTGGGAACAGGGAAGGATATGAAGAAAATTATAAATAGAGGAAGATCACAAGGAAGTCAAAGGGTGCTGGACAGTCAAGACATACACAATGAACAAAATGCAAACACTGGCTGGAAAAGCACTGAGGAATTTACATTTCATTCAAAACACAGTAAGCCAATAAAAATATTCAAAGGCAAAAGTAGATATGGCAGGAGCCAAAGGAATTTTTGCTGTCAGAGGACTGAATGGAAAGTACAGAAAGCAGGGCTGCTGCAGGCTGCAGGAATTTGGCTGCAAGAAGTCCTGTGTGAATCATGCTGCTCACCACATAGGGGTCAGTGTTAGAGATGAGGTCTGAGGACATCGTGAAGCTGCAAGAGAGAAGCTGAAGCAACCTTTGAAATAGACAACACACATTGCTCCTCCAAAATATGAAATAGGTTAAGGCAATGCCGAGATTCTGTATAATGTATTTTTGGAGAAGATAAGCCAGACTCTTACTGGTTTAGACATCCGTAGAGTTTGGTTACTTTCATTGTCTGCAAAAGAGCTGCTCTCAGTTTACACCAGCTTAAGCCTTGTATCCCCCCGCCCTCTGCACTCAGTATTACCCATCTTAGATTTAACCACATAACAGCTCCAAGAAAGAGGAGAAAGTCATGCCAATCCAGACAGGAATTCTTCTGTGCTCTGTCCCACTCAGAGAAGTTTTGGATATCACAAACAGATAATGACAGATGGTGGCACACAGAGACCCCTGTGCTAAAGCCCAGCAGCTGAGTCTCCCTATATATCTGAGAAGGTGGGCTCACATCTATTCCTCCATTTCAGCTTTCAAAAGTTCAAGGAGAAAGAGCTGGGGGTTGATGACTGTTTGGTTTTTTAATCTTTAGCCGAACTGTTTTCTTTTATTTTAACATGCTGTATTTGCCTGGCCAGTTTAGTATAGATACAGGTTTCTTCACCCACTCCTGCCACTGAACTATCCCAGCCAGCTTGCCCCACTCTAAAATAAAACAGAATAGAAATATCACTACCTTTTATTCAAGGCCGAACAGTAGGAGCAGCTTCCACAAGGGCAAGATACACTCAAATAGGCAAACCATATCTGCTCTATGTGACAAGCAGAAGCTCCCCATTGTCCCTGGGCTCTGCACCTGAGGAGTTGTTTGCCTCAGTGCAATGCAGAAAACAGTTCTTGCTCCTGCATCACACTGCCTGTAAGAACACAGCCTGCTCCAGGACTCACATTGCCAAGAAGAGCTCCAAGAAGTGGGGACAAAGCAGAGCACACTATAAGGAGCTGATGTGATGAACAACAAACAGAAGTGTGATTGTGGCTAAAGGGAAACTGAGCACTCTCTATTCCTGTGTGTACCTATGTGTTCAAGAAAAAGCTCTTACTGCTTTTAAAAGGCAGTATTCAGTGACTGACTTGAGGATTACCCTCTCTTTAGATAAGTATATAACATGAAGTATTAACAGGAAGCAAGTGTGGGCAGAGAGCAAATGTGGCCAGCAGCCATGGCCACTCATGTATTCTGTACAAGTCTGGTGCACCAATAAATGTGTAAAAGTGACAACAGCTTTAGCAGGAGAGGATTGATTACCCAAAGGCAAGTAAGGTGATCTTGCCATTGGTACACTCTACAGGCACATGGGAGACTACCAGGGACTAAAACTTGGATCCTTTGCATCCCCATGAGTGTTGTAAACACCTCACGATTGGCTAGTTTTGGGGAGGGAACACACATTTCCATATCTTTGCACAACAAAACCTTCAAAAGATTTGTTTTCATCCCTATGTAAACAAAGGAACATAATTTTAAATCTCAGAATTTCAAGGAACAGAACGATTGTTTACGACACATGTTTGTAAAGAAAATAGTGCAGTTACGTCAAAGGTCGTCATTTACCCTTACAGTACAAAGGTAAAGAGCCTTCAAACTAGATTGTTGAACTGAGAGCCAACGACAGCTACATTTTAACCCTGCATTCAAAAAAAAAAACCCCAAAAAATTTAACCATAACTATAAGGAGGCCTACTTGCCCCATCTACTGGCCATTGGGAAGACTGGATTTACACTGCAATTAAAAGCATTACCACCGAGGCCACAATTCAGTCAATTCTCAGGGTATCAATTCTACATTTAAACACAACCATCTTCTTCAGCAAGCAGAGCTCAGCATTGTCTTCGGGAGGTACAGGTGCAACCTTCTCTTTTGAGGAGCTATGACCCTACCTACCCAGGAAACTCAGTAAGAATAAACTGGCCACAGCAGGGAACAGACTGTAAAGGAGGAGAGGGAACAGCATCCCATCCCCACTGAGGCTCATTCAACTCAGGGGATAAATCTGAGAAGCAAATATGACTACATTTAAACATATCATTTCTATACCAGACAGGGAAAGAAATCATTGGCAGTAGATCTAGACCTGGTGGTAAACCAAATGATGGGTTGTACATGAAATTTCAGAAAGTATATGCACTACTCTGAGGATCATCGTAAAAGGTTTGCTTAACTTCCTTCCAGAAGTATATTTCAGGATGAATTTTGCCTTAAGGGTATGGTCAAATGTTTCAGAAACCACTCAAGTCCAAACTCTATAATGCAAAAAAATTAGACAACAGTGCCTTGGTGCAAACGCTTGCACAAGCTCACAATTACAGTGTAAGTGGGATCCAGCATTTCTAGATGACATTCCTAGAGATCACAAAAAGGGCCAAGAGATTTTTTGGCTGAAGCATTTATTTTCTAACATCCCAGTTATCTAGGGACTGAGGTAAAAGAAAAAGAAATACTGTCAGTGTCCAGAAGCATCTGCAAGGAAAACCCATTGAAGACAAGTCCTGAGGGCTCTCTGAACCTGAGTTCTCTGAGCATCACAAGCCTGCTGAGAGGTTCCTCACAGGCACACAGCCACTTGGCATACTTGCACTAGACGTGAGGGAAAGCAAACAGCTGGCAGTAAGGTGTCACCTGGGACAGTGCACAGAGATGAGGACTACAGGCAGTGCCCAGAACTGCCTGCAGTGCAAGTTGGTTTCCTCAAGAGCAGGAGTTTTGGGAGTCCTGTATCTAAGCTCACCTGACTTCCTCAATAATTCCTCATCTGCAAGGGACAAGTAGCACCACCTAAGAGTACTTCAATTCTTCAGCCTATAAAACACTAAGTAGTAGAAGAAAGACCAGCATTTACACATGAGAAAACAGGTGCCAACTCTGCCTGGGCTTGTGAATTCATGCACAACTCTCTGCGCATGAAGACCCACTCAGAGAAACATAACTCCTAATAGTTCAGGATTCCTCTCTCCTGAGATGATCCACAACATTTAGCTCCCAGAGCTTCAATCCTGTTGTGCTGGGAGGACCCCCTGAGAGCAGCCGGTCATGTGGAAGCTGCTAGAAAAGGAGCCATAGCAGACAGCTGTGAAAGAGGCAACCCTGCTGAAGAAAGACACTGAAAGGATGCCAGCCCATTTTTAATGGCCACAGAGTAGTGCTGCTCTCAAAAGCAACCTCCACAGACAAGAGTCAGACTTCATTAACTCTCTAGGCCCTCATGGCAGACACTTTTGACAAACCAAGTTCTGGCTTATTAGGCTGGGAAAATCCACTCTGCTCCTATGCAAAACCAGATTTAGACATCTGACTTACATCATGGGTCCCAAGCTTATTTTGTCAATCCAAGCTGATAAATAATCTTGAAACTGCAAAAGCAAATGTTTGGCAAGAGCTTCGAATATTAACCAGGCTCTAACTGAAAGCTACAATGATGACTGCAAATAAACCATTTATTCTTTCTTTCACTGTTGCCATCACTGTACACGAGACAATCCTTATCCCACAACTTCCCATCTCTGCCCCATTTTCAGTGCTCAGAAATAATCCTCAATTCTTATTTATATTGTACTTGACAGTTGAGGACCCTTTTTTTTTCTTTTTGCAAAATAAGGTGAATGAAACATACTTGTTCCACATTGTGAATAACTGCATAATTAATTATGCTAGTTACATACAAAACCTTTGAGGGGCAAAACATAGCACTGTTCTCTAAAAGAATTTTCTTAGTTACTTAACAGAACTAAATTCAATTTGTGTTTCCTATTAAGTTTTTCCTGGGAAGAAAGTCTACATCCTTCAGCTGTGAACTTAGGTTACTGCTCTGGTTTGGGGGTTTTGTTTCATTTTTTTATTTAGTAATAAGAATAAAATCCAGAAGAAGAAGACAAAGACAGGGTTCTCTAGGGACTGAACCACATACTTTATATCAAAAGAAAATTTGTTTCACTGGAAAATAAGCAGTCCAGATAATGCCAAATGAGAAATTTCACTCTACATCTAGAGCCTTGGGAGTAGGCAATTATCCAGCTGACTAGTCCCTGTTTTGGGAGTTCTTCTGGAGTGCAGGTTAACTATATCTTTAGCAGCAGACATACTAAAATTCATGACAAAAGAAACATGCAAAGCATTAAAAATATTCTTAAAAATGTCACTCACCAAGA
The DNA here is from genome assembly GCF_000277835.1 of Geospiza fortis. Taxonomy (NCBI): domain Eukaryota; kingdom Metazoa; phylum Chordata; class Aves; order Passeriformes; family Thraupidae; genus Geospiza; species Geospiza fortis. The sequence continues at coordinate 5,213,207 of NW_005054297.1, read as the reverse complement.
AACAAACATCAGAAGGAACTGGAAATCACTGCTTTGCCACCACTCAGCTCTGACACTGTTGCTTTCCTCCTCCTGGCAGAAGTCAGGCAGCACTTTCCAAGCACCACCTGCATCAGGCCACACTGTAATGTCCCACAGGCTCAGCCAGCTCACTTGGACATAAAACTAGGCACAGGTGCTGGAATCAGCCCAGGGGCTGAGCACCAGCTGGCACATCTGAAATTATTTCCAGTCCAAGGGAAATGGGAGAGGAGTGTTTGGAAAGACCTTGTGTGTAGACACTTTCCAAATGTTAGTAGCCCTCCTTTAGAGAACTAGAAATACTGACTAGGCTGAAGAGCAGTAGATGGTGTGGACTGTTTGAGGTGTACTGGAGGGATGATTTTCTTCTCGTTGTGGACTGGGCTGGGCTGAGCAGCCCCCCTTCCTTTGCTGGTGAGCTTGCACAAACATGACTGTGGCTCTTGCTTTACTGGGTGCAGAGAGATATGACTACCATTCATGTCGCACTGCATGGTTGCCTTCCCACAGCCAAAGCCCTTCTGTCAGTGAGCCTTCAAAAGCCAGTATGGCTGACCAGTTCAACCAGAAATAGCTCCTCACTTCCCCTCTCCAAACACCTCTTTGAAAGCCTGTTCCATCCATACTTTCACCAGGAGCCCATTCCTTCATCTGCAGTGGGAAAGGCAAATAGAGCTCTCTAGATTTTCTTTGCTTGGAATGAGAATGTTCATTGAACAGGCCCCGCTCAGGTAAAGACTGAGACTTCACTATGACCTTCCACTTCCTTAAAAATTCTGCAGGCTGAATAGAGCCTCCTAGCAAGACAGATGAATCCAGAACTGGCATGCAGATCCCAGTGGTGGTGCCCTCAAGAGAGAAGAGACTTAACTCTAGCACTTGTTTACTATGCCATCTAAGAAGAGACACAAAGGTGAATTCTTGAATCACTGTAAGGATGTTTTTTCTCCAGGACAGGCATGTTAAGTCCAGAGATATCAATACCATAGTCCCTGGTATATTCTAACAAGCTTTGCACCAACACACATGATGATAGTTCCACCTACACTTCAGACAAGTAGGTACTGATTCTGCAGTGCTCCCAGAGATAATGATCCTGTGTACTGACTTACCTAAGCTTGAGGAACTAGCTGCAAGACAGTACATAATCCTGAGACACCGTCACACCAAATAATCCTCAGCACCTTGATCTGACTCCAGAGTTAGCCCTACTTTGAGCAGGGAATTGGATTAGATGACCTCCAAGTGTTATTTCCAGTGTATAGTCTGCTATTTTGTGATATGACTGCTTTTGAGACAGCACATCTGTGAAGAAACAATGGAAAGACCTCAGATTTGGGATTGGGGGTTCAATTAGAATTAACATAATCCTGGCAAAGATTTTTGGTGACTCTTGTGATTAATGCAATGCAAACACAGTGGAAAAACACTGGACAGATGCCTAACATTCAGAGAAGACTTGTGGGATTATGCTTTCACTTCGTTTGAGGCAAGGATATCCTTTCCTGTGCATAATTCCTCTTCAGAAACTCCCTGTCATTTTCTACAACAGCAAATATACAGGAACTATTGTACTAAACATATTTCCCCAGATATCCAGAATCTGCAAATATAAGTGTATGTATTCCTTATTGTATATGAAGTATCACCATGATGTTTTCTACAATGATACAAGATGGTAAAGCCATTAGAATGATGAGGAAGTCTTTCAATATAACAGCTAGCATTCAACAGAGAAATATTCATAAGAAGCTGTCCATAAAGAATTCACACTTGGAATATGCAGATGATTTTAAGGGCTGTCCTCTGCTGTGTTTCAGGAAGAGAAGTTTAATGGTAACAGGATGGTCAACACATTAACTAACACTAGAGAGCAGAGGGTAAGACTCCTATGTCCATCCAGGTAAAATTAGCAAAGCAGACATAAATATTATCATAGCTCTTGTATACAGCAGAGGTACGACTTAATAAGTGTTTCATACACAAATGAGGCTATTTACCCAGAACACAGTCTTGAAAATTCCAGAGGTTATTTTCAGATAGTTGGGATCTGATAGCCCTGCTTAGGATCTATTTCAGGACAGAGTGAAGAAGATTGCTATACCGTAAGTAGGAACTACAATTTTTTCCTTGATTTATCTCAAAAGCTGCAGAGGAGACAAAATTGCTGAATCCTGAAAAAATTAAGTGGTTGAAGCCTCCTATCTGTTGTAGATATTTTGCCCTAAGAGCCATGTTCCTAAACAAGGCAGTCCTAAATGTCTCTTTGGAATGAAACTGGTTTGTGATTATGCATTTCTGTACTACCAGCAGACCACTTAACATGGACACTTCTGGTACTGGAACTGTCTGCCTGCAAACATAGGTGGAAAAAATCATCTAGAAGATGAGAAACTTTCCGTAGATTTAGGGCTAGAATTAGAACTTGGTTGTGAAGATTCATAGTAGTTTCAACAGAAAGTTGCATGTCAACTTATATTATCTGGGAAAACAGAAAATAACACTAACAAAACATCTTTTGCTCTTCTGAATTTTAGCTAGACCATGCCATCACAGGAATATTCCTGAAAAAGGCTGGGCAGAGTGACTGATGGTAAATAGGGCATGAAATGGGATAATGACATCTTTAATGTTTCTAGGATCCAACAGGGCATACAGATCATAATCCAAGTAGCTCCCAAAGGATGTGACACTTCACAAATGAATCACAAAGTGCCATCAGTATCACTCACCTAAAACTGGTGGCACAATTGAAAAATTATATTTTTACCTTTATCTGTGTCTCTTCTGTGATTCCAAAGAATTGAAGTAAAGGGAAACTTATGTTCTTCAAAGCAGTCATTATCTGGTTGGCATGCCTGCCTTGTCAGAGCCTTTCTAAGCAACAGGCACCAATGACCTGTGGAAACCAGAACTGGGTGTGAACACTTTTGCACCCCCCTAAATAATTTTGCTAATGAGTGCAGATGTGACAATTCATCACATTTTGTCAATTGGACTTGATCACTGCCTTTCCTCTTCTTCAAGTCTGATGAGTGGTAGTTTTTCTGGCTAAATAAATCCATCCTCATGCTCTTATACTATTTACAGCAATTTTCTACTAGCCAAGCCTGGTTCTTCAGAGTCAATAGTCAGTGACAAAAGACAGGATTATTATTAACTTCTGAGCTTTTGAAATAAACTGATAGCAGCAAACATCTTCCTGCCTGGACTGGGGAGGCAGGTCACTCTCCAATGTTTAGGTACTTCTAACAGAATGGTTAATTTTATGTGCATCACAATGCATTCAAACAGATGGAGTATGAGAATGTCCAGGTACTTCCTTGGAAAACATCTGTCTACCTGTTCTTCTTTCCAGGAAAGTACACAAGAATCACAGCAAACTATGACATAAAGAAAAGTGGGGACAGTGAAAAGATCCAAAGTAAAATATGTCAAAGTATTACTTGTATTACCTAATCAGGTACCAGCTTGTCAACCTGACAAAAATTCAGGGGATATACTCCCTCTGGACTTTAGCAAAGCATTTGGAATGATGTCACATGGGAAACAATTAGTAGCTGCAAGAACTGTAAGCCAAGCATGAAAGTAGCTAAAAGCAGAAATGACAAACGGGAAGTCATTGGCCTGGATGGATTTTACTGGTGGCATTCCTCAACAGACTGTCCCAGGACAAATTTAACATAACTCTTTGGGACAACAGTCGAAGTATCCTAATGAAATTTTCTGATTAAACAACTTGAGAGGCAATGTCAGAGCAAAAGAATAGCTGGAATGGTAGCTATGGGACAAAATTTAACTGCTAAGTGCAATAAGGAATAACAAGTTTTTGCAATGAACCAAAAGCTTGCCAGCTGAAAGCAACCAGGAGGAACTCTGAGACATATTGCTAGGATTTCCAGACTTCATGTATGAAAATGTGTCACTCAGATCCTCACAGCTCCTTACAGGCTCCTTCATTTAGTGGTGTTGCTGGCATTGCTGCTTTGATCCAGAAGCACAGAGAGGTAGGTAGGTAGGCAGGCAGCAGAAGCCACAAAATCACACAACCCATGTTAAAAACATACAGAACATGCAAGGAATAGAAATGTCTCAAGGGTTTTTAGGTGGGACATGGGATTTTGGATTGAACCATCAGAAATTCTTTGTTATATGGAACATCCAGCAAGCCCCCATCAGCCACTCACAGGATAACTGTAAGAACCAGAGGAAGACAGAAGCAGACAGTGAAGATACTAAAATTAGCTACTTTCCAGGCTTCAGAGGACTCCTAATGGTACTGTTCATCCAGAAATGGCACAAGTTACAGTTCTTGTATGAACCTTCCTCATATCTGTATATGTGAGGAGTTACGTGTCTAGAGCTGGCTTCCACAATCACTGGCACCCAAAAATTCATATAGAATAGGTAAGGGAGCAAATACTTCTGGTTATATCCATAGTGGTTTCTCTTCACTCAGAGTGGAAGAATACATTCCTACACTGCACCTGAACCATCCACTTGTGGGTTGCTGAGAACTCCTCCCGCAGGAATTTCTGAAGCAAAGGGAACACCTTCCTCCCCTACCTTGAGTGGCATTGCTGATACTCACCCTTCTGAATTATGGAAAGAAGCTGATAGAAGGCACCTTCCCTGCAACCTGGGGCCTGAAAGACACTTTTCAGCATGAGGTCCTTTCCAGCACAAATGATTCTCTGATGTTTGGCCTCTTAAGGTAAGCTAGAGCAAAGGACAGCTATACAATTCCTCCTCAGGTGCTCTCTTCTCATGATAACCTTTGTTTTGCCTAGGAACTTTCTTTATAAAGCTTTACTTCCAATCTGCTGGGGAGGAAAAAGAAAAGAGGTCAAGAGGTATCCCAATTTGCTTTGTGAGCTGCAGAGCCCACAATGGCTGTATATGCCAATGGATTTATGTCCTGTGTTCCTCATGCTCCCACTCAACTGAATGCTGTTTCCTCTTCATATCCACCACTCCACTTCCAAGTGTTCCTCTGGGGCTACAGGAGGAACACTCTTCCCAGTAGTATCTCGAGTTCTTTCTCATCTCTTTGTGCCCCAGTCTACTCCACTTAGCACCTGTAACTCTTAGAAGGATTACAGTTGCTTTTTTGGCATGCCAAGATCAGAAGGGAGGACCCATTGTTAGAGAACATAAGGGAAATAGCAACTCAAAATATTGAAAATTGCTGAGTCTCAAAAAATTGCTGAGGCAGCTGGGCCACCAAAATAAGCTGACCAATTTTCTGCTTGTGTTGTACATCTGTACAAAACATTCCCATTGGGTTGAATTTCAACTCACTCATATTTGCAGTTCTTCCAAAAAATATTAGTATTGTGAAAAACAGATGAGTTTTCTGTTTGCCTCCCAAAATATAAAATTTCCATTCTCAGAACATAGTATTTCAGCAGTATAAAGATCTGGGAAATTTCACTCTTATTTTCTTTTGGAAAAGATTCTTGAAAACATTTTAAATTTCTGGAACCAAAATATCTGATTCTCACACAAATTCAGACCAATTTTTCCTCAACTTGAAGAAAACTTCTCAGATAAGAAAACAAATGTTCTCTAGAGCATCAAAAAACCCCACACTCCCTGTATTTACCTTCAATTGCAAAGAAGGGGATCACTACCTATGGCTACTTGACAGATGGAACTGAAGCTCAAAGGCTAAATTACTTACCTGCTGCCAGACAAAAGCATGGTGGAATATGGAACTGACTACAACAGTCCTATTTTCCAAGGCAGTGTCTTAAACACTGCACCATTTTTCCTGCAAGGCCCACACAGTCTGCACGATGGGGAGAGAGACCTCGGACCATAGTCCGACCTAAGCTTTGACCTGAACTTTGTGGTTTGCTCTCACCTCTTGCAAATTGTCCACATAGAAACGGCGCATATTCCACAGCACTTTCTCAGAAGCTGGAGAATAATTTCCTTCCACTAGCAAACATACTTTTTGGGTTGTGGGGCACAACAGAAAAAGCCAATACAGCTTTTCATTTACTGCTGCATCTGCATGTTAACATGAAGGTCAGAAGGAATGTACACAATAGAAAGAAAATGAGTAGTTAATTATTGCTAGACCTCAAAAAGGGAAAACACATGCTTTAATTTGGTTTAGAAAAGAGCAAAACGCGAGAACTGCTTCTTCTGGGCTGTTTTTTCATAGGAGGGCATACATAGGGTAAAATTCACAATAACTGGAAGCTATTTGATGTGCTTTGAGTATCACAGATAAAAAATCCCCTCCCATCATTTGGCATAATCTCAAATAATAATTACAATATTCAGCAAGAAAAATTCCACTTGATTTTTTTCAAAATCCCATGGGATTTTTTTTGCTGAATATTATACTCATTTATTGAGATTGTTCCTTTTCCCATATGTGTATAATCTGGCAATTTGCCCACACCTTTTCCCATATTTATTCCTTCTCCTGTGTTGGCACTTGAGGGTTTCATTGCATCATCAACAATCTGCAGTGCTTCAAAACTAATCTGTGTTTAGACCAAATGCTAGATTTGCTCTTTATGGAACAAGTTTTAATAATTTCAAAACATCAGCATGCAACAGGCCAAAACCAAGTACAACCAGTTTCTCTTGGGATGTTAAACCACTGTTTAAAACTTTCCTTCAGTCCTTCGAGGCTGAAGGTGTATTTGCTGTTCACCATCCAGCTATAATAAATGAGCAAAATGCACTCATGTAACAGGGTAGAGATAACTGCTTTAAAAATATTCTAAGGCATTTTTACCAAAACAATCAGAACTTGGCCCAAACTAGGAAATTTAGTCGCTCTACAGAATGCAGGCCTAGTCTCTCCCAGTCACCAAATTAATAGTAGTTGGAGGTTATGAAAGTAGTGAAGAACTCTTACTCCCAGAGCAAGGTAAGAGTCCTGGAGAGCAGTTCACCACATTGAACTTCACTTGTCAGTGGGTACCTGGAAGAAGAGGCTTATGTCAAGCATCCATGAGCAGAACAAAGCATTGTCTCAAAGCCAGCTGCTAACACATGAGAACTGGGCAAGTCTCCAGGCAACTGGCACATGCCAGAGCAATCAGAACATTTCAGTGTAAATTGTGGATAATTATTGCAGTACGTGCCTTGTTGGCTTCACAGTTTTATCCAGACAGAATAGCAAAAATCTGAAAAAGACAATGACTATCCTAATGCTTTAAAGCCATGCTCCACCAGCCCACTTTATTAGGTGGAACATGAGTGGGAAGTGATGCTCATTAATACCAATGTACACCATTTTTAAAGTTTAGATTCACTTCAGTAGTACTCAACTGATAAAAACTGCTGTAAATTCTATACAAACTGGCAATTACAAAACTTATCAAGCTTTTCTGCACCGGAAGGAATTTGTGATCATGACCAACAGACGTGTATAGTTCTATAAATGCTAAATAACTGAGTTCAGGTACTCAAATGTTTTGCAACATTTAGGTAATACGAAGGCAAAATGCTCAGCACCTGCCACTGCTCAGAAGCCATCTAACATTTGTCTAGGCAAGATCCAGACTCAGCAAATTGCTCAACTTCCCAAAGTAAACGAATAGCAGATATTGTCTTATCTCTTAACCCCAAACCAAGTAATTTCACATTCTATGTCACATCATTTATACAGATGGTTCCACATTATCATGATATATGATTTTTAAGCATTTGTGTCACCATGCAACAAAGCTGCATAATGGGGAAATTCCCACATTTGCTGAAAAATCTTTGGTTTGCAGCTTGTCAGTTATAGATGGAGTATCTGTATTTCAGCAATGTTTTATTTTCACTGAGGAGGTATTTCAGATGAAAGAACTTTGCTGAAATGATCTGATGCATGAATGTTTTGTTCAAGAAAACAAAAAACCAAGGCTTCCTCATTTCTGCAGTCTCGCTGAAGAAAGGTTTAAATTATAAAAACCTCTTTTTCAGCTCTATTCTTCTTTTCACAGCAAACATTGAATTAGCTTTGTGACAATGTTGCACTGTTCTATATAATGAAACTTCAAATTGAAAGAGGCTGGGTTTAGATGAGATACCAGGAAGAAGTTCTTCACTGTGAGGGTGATGAGGCACTGGAGCAGGTGGCTCTGAGAAGCTGTGGATGCCTGGAAGTGTTCTAAGCCAAGCTGGATAGGGCCCTGAGCAGCCTGGTCTAATAGAAGGTGTCCCAGCTCATGGCAGCAGGGTTGGAACTGATGCCCCAGGTTTTAGCTTTTGTATTTTCCAGATTCTGTACTGATTGAGTATAACTCTGAACTTCATATAAAGTGTCAGCAAGTTCTCTTCACAGTTTCGTTAGACAAAACAATCCTTTTCCAGTCTGAGAGCCAAGGACACCATCACAGCATTACAGCCTTGGGCCCAAAAAGTGTAAACAACGGTGAATGGAAGAAAGCAACTTGGGAGGATGGGACTTCATAACCCAAAAGTGTAATTGGACAATTAACCCCAATATGTAAATGGATCAAAACTTATGAAAGTGTGGAAACTCGGGACCAGGCATCCATCTTGGGTAGAACCACAGCCAGGCTCTTGTACTGCCCAAGGTGTATCCTTTGAAGGCCTTTTAATAAATACCTACTTTATTCCTTTAACTCTGCCTAGCCTCTGTTCTAGATAGCCTCTCCAGGCATCTGAACTAGATGAGCTCTAAGGTGCCTTCCAACCCAAACCAACCTATGACCCCTACACTGAATGGGCACACTCACTCTGGCTCCAATCATCATGCAAAATGACCTGAGAACTCAAAGGAATCAAACATGGCCACATTTTTCCAACAAGCAAACAGAAAATATTCTAATGCTTAGAGTGATAATAGAAGACTAAATAAAAACTAACTCATAGGAGGAGAGGTGTGTCTGAGTGGGAGAGTAATGACAAAGACAGGTAGAAATAGAATAGCAAGTAGCAGAATGGCAATTTGGAAAGTAACACTGTAAACATGGAGGCTTTCATCTGTTGTCCCAACAGAAGTGTGTGACATCCAAAAAGATGACCAACATCTGCTAATGTTAGGAATAACACTCTGCCCATACATTTTTCAAAGCATACAGCATCCTGCAATGATCTTTAAAATGTTGTGTGTCATAATTCTACTTGCTTAACTACATTAATTTTCACCAAGTTGACTCTGGTTTGCCTGCAAAAGTAACTGGTAAGAAATCTCCTTGTGTTTATCCAGACCCACGAGCTCTGTTACTCTATTTACTCCCCTTGTCCACTGGAGGAGCAGGAGTAAGAATGGCCAGGGGGACACATCTGGCAGGCAACCACGGTACTTTTCACACACATTTGCAAAACAATGAAAAAAAGTACAAATTGGTTTAAAATTTTTAATGTACAAATTTACATTCATCATCTTGTAACTTTCAGACTAGGGAGGAAATTGCAGCAGTCTGAATGATTTATTCTATCCATAATTTACAAGTGTACAGATTAGAAGAAAACCCTTTTTCCTTTTCTCAAGGAAATAAATATTTCATTTCTATACTCAATAATCATTCAGCTTTCTAACAGTCTGTGAGCTATGCACCAGCATTCTCTCTCAAAACTAGCATGTTTTAAAACTAGTATCTCTTGGGTTTCCAACCAGTAGCCTTTGTTGCTCTTCATGTGCCCACACAGCATATTCAGAATTCTGCTCCAGCGACACCTAAAGACACACTTCAGTGAAAGAAGAAGCAGCTGAAGACGTCCATCTTCAGTTCTGCAATACACCCAGCTGCCGATTACTTTCTTCCAAATGGATCCGACCACACTTTTAACCCTACAAATCAAACATCAGAATAGCAGCAGTTGATAATTTAGACTGTTGGAGAAAAAAAGAAACAGGTCTGCTACTCCATCTTTGTGTATTATAAACAATGACAGAAGCCAACAATTTCTGCACTGAATTTGCACCTCTGCTTAAACTTGCAAAAATATACAGAAAAACAACCTTAAACTTCAGATAATGGAAAAATCTATGACATTCGTAGATAAGGTGTTCTAAAATTGTTGTTTCATTTAGAATTGCACCTTACACTTAAATTTGTCTAGGTTTCCTTTTCAACTAATGGATTTCGTAACTCATCAGCAGCTAAATTCAGATGAAAGGGAGAACTTAGACTAAGAGGAACTGGTCATTAAGTACCTGCATCTTGAATAAATGAGCCAGTCCAGTCCTCTCGAATGTTTAGTAAAAAAGAAAGGTTTACAAGACCTCTATTTCACCCTACTTCTCTTTGGCATTTCCCCCACTTCCCTGGAAAGCGAGTCCTGCAGTAATGATCTAACCAATGCATGTAATAAGGTCATGGCTTTAATCCTGTTTGATTTTCACCTGCTGCTGACATTAGACTTTGTCAAAAACAAAAATACCCTTTAACATATTCAGATACTACATGTTTCATCAAGACAGGCACTCTCACATCTTTAATCAAGAAATGGCAGCCTTGCATAGACACTCCATTTAACATTATAAAAAAATGAACTATCAGGGCTAGTCTGCTAGACTTGAATTCTACTCCCTTCACATGCTTTTCTAAGCCTTCCACTGTCAGCAGCAAGGATCCAAAAGCTATTAGCACTGCACTCCAAATCTTCCTTCACACGTAGTGGACTTCTGCAGGGCCCATCCATCCATGAAGCCAGAAGGCACTGCCAAAGTGCCGATGAACTGTGTTCCAGCAGAGTTCAGTATTCCACAAAACTAGGGTACAACATTGCTCTTTATAGCTACAGCTCAGCCTATCCATGGTTCTTGCTCAGTCTGAGCTGGTTCAGACGCGGAAACTGGGCTCTATCTAACAAAGTGTGAAGATAACAGAAACTCTGCACTTATTTGGCCAGTTAAGTCACTTTAAGATGAGTTTCATTAAAACCATAATTTTTCAGTGAGGAATTAGCCTGAAAAAATAATTTAATAGCAAGTTTATTAAATATGTTTTCACTGAATGTATTCTTCACTGTATTATTTAAATCCATATAAATATTGAGGCCTTACTTCAAGAGAGTCTTTAAAACAATCAATGCAAACACATAAATCAAGTGTACCTGCAGGCTGAATATCCTCTTGAACAATACCAGCTCGGTTTATTGACTGCTCATTCTCTGGAAAACAGAACAGAAAGGACACTACTAAGAAAAAGGAAATACCAGATATCTTGATTGCACCCAATAAAATAATCTTGTAAATTTTATTAATTTGAGATGCTACACAGTAAAATTCTCTTGAGTATCTAACTACAGAATGCAAATGTAGTATTCCTACTTCGCCGAGAAATTAATAGCTAGTCTGTTTTGAGAGATTACAAACAATAAGATAATCATCCTCAAACAATGCCTACTGTTTAATAAAGATGCCAAAACACCTGCCATGGTCCCAGCACTTTAGGAATGACTAGTACTTTTAGAAGCTCATTCATATGCTCAGCCTAAAACTAGTCAAAATATTTTTTTTCTTTTGGGCAGCCCTGAAAGATCTTGCAAACAGATTTCATGACAGCACCTACAAAATTACTGCTTGTAAACTTTGTGAAATTCAGTATCTGAGGGATATTTTCCCATAGACTGGGCCTGTCTCAGGCTTTTCTTTTTTCTTTGAATGATTCAACCCCTTCCACATAGAAAAATGGAGAAAACTATACTATTTCCCTCAGTAAATGCCCCTCCTTTTTTTCTATTTCCAGTCATGCACTCCACCACCACAGTGCTACTCTGAAGCAGGAAGTCAAAGCTCAGGTGGATTCACCTTTTGCCCCCACCACTGAACTTTTGAGGCCTCTAAAAACCTGCAGGGTGCACATTCCCAAAGGAAGCTCAGAATTAAGCTCACCTTAAAACTGGGATTGTTCATTATCCTATCCCACTGGGAATGCACTGGCACTACAGGTTATCAGGCTGTCTAGGTACAAGCCTAATGCTACTGGAGACTAGCAGTATATCACAGTAATTGATTCTTCTTGCAAGGGGACAGGCACTAGAGGCACATCCAGGTTCTCCAGTTCTGTTCACTGAGCATGGTAATTCCATTTCATCCTTTTTAGCAGACAAAATAGCAGGGACTTGTCTAATTCCAAAGGAAAAGGCACAAAACCCAGAAAGGGAGAACAGAATAGATTAGGGCAACAAAGGAGACTTCCTGTAGGACATGAAGAAAAAGGATATTCAGTCCTGAGTAGGAACTTGGATTAGAAGAGAGGCAGGAAAAATGGGAACCAATCTGAGAGTTCTGGGAACACACCTGGGTTGAACAGCAGAAGCAAAGAAGCAAAAACCTAAGAGATGATAAATACACAGACAGGACACAGAACAGTCAATAGGGAGACTGCTGTGTGGCCTGCAAACAACTTGGAAGACAGGTAAGCCAGAAAAGAACAACAAGGAAGATTCAGTCTTGTTGACAGGAGAGCCACCTCACAGGATGCAGAAGAAACAGTCTCACAATTCAGAAAATCAGGAAATCTGTGAAAATGTCATAAAGAGCAGCTGTCAAGCCACTCTTTGTTTTAGTTAATCCACGTGGAAAAGGCCTGTGCTAACGGCCTCAAAGTTTCATCACTGCCAACTGGATAAGCTAGATACTGACAAGAAAATATTAGAAACAGCAAATCCACAAACTGAGATACTAAAACCCTACAAAATTATAACATTTCTGTATTAAATTAGGTCAAACTCCTTTGTGCACAATTTACAGTTCATATCAACAATTTGATTATATACAATTTTTCCAAGTAGCTTTCATCTTGTTTGTTAAATTGCTAGGAACCTCTCTGAAAGTTCCTAAGTGATCATGCAGTAAGGTCTTCTTCCAAAACGTTAATGTACTTCACTTGTATAGAATTTGGGAGATACACAAGAAAAACAAGAGTGAAGAAAGAAAAGACAGCACTTCATGTTTACATAGTTCAATGTCACTCCAGGTAACTAATACTCATTCTTGCCTTTTGCATGATTATTCTGTGATGCTAATCAGAACACCTAACTTTTGGGACACAGCATCCCCAAACAGAAATACTGAGCATTCTCCCACAGCTCAAGCCAACAGAGGGCAGGAGCTTCTACGGAAGTTGTCATACAGCTTACTGTACTCAGAAAATCCTCTGTACTCCAAAGGTTAAACACTTGGGTTCAAACACCACAACTGTGATAGTCCACAATCTTGCCTCAAGTATTGTGATAACAAATGCTTGTGCCTCTCATACTGCAGTGATGATCAAGAAAACTCCTTGGAAATGAATAAAGGTGATATCAGATGGAGATTCAGCACCAGGCAACAAGCTTAGAATCAGGTATCAAATCACAAGTTTGTGCACTTGCTAACTGTGCATCAATTCAATAATTCTGTCCTAAGTAGAGATTAAAAATCTCTAAACTGATAGGAAATATCTACTCACATAATTCGCAAGTGCAAAGGAGGACATTGCTCCACTAGTTCTGTCCTTTCCTTACTGCCAAGACACATTTCTAATATAGTATTTTTGGAAAGTATAGCAGAAGCAAGAAAGATTTAGTAACAATGTTTTCAAAGAGAACACAGAGTAGGAAACATAATTGTAGGAAGTTTCACAAACACAGCATCCTTGAATAAAAACTCGCTTGCAAGTTAAATTTTGATGCAAGGCCAAAGCACCTCCAAGAAGACCACTGAATTTGTTATCCTTTTTTCTTTTTCCTTCCTAGAAATCTTCAGTTGTCTTGGTAGATTACACACACATCTTCACAGCATCGGCTTGCTTAGTCTCATAAAAATTAAAGTGGGGGTGCAAAGCTGGTTGCACCAGAACTTTCCCCCCATTTCCTTTGTCACTATCTCACAGAAGCTGAGGAGGAGTAATGGGTGCTCCCCCTATGGAGCACCGGCCTGGAGCTGCTGAGGCTTCACACCTGGAGCTGCAGGTGCCTTCGGGGGCTTGGCACGTTTTCCTGGCAGGAAAGTTGGATTTTCCTCAGGAGTCAGTTTCAGAGACTCTGCAGACTGAGACCAGCTCTAGCAAATCATCACAATTGGCTGCCAAGTTTTAAGTTAGATTTTCAATTGCAGCTGGAAAACAGAACTCGAACAGCTCATAGAATCATTGAACAGTCTGGGCTGGAAGGGACCTTTAAAGGTCATCTAGTCCACCTCTCCTGCACTGAGCAGGGACATCTTCAGCTAGATCAAGTTGCTCAGAGCCCTGGCCAACCTGATCTTGAATGTTTCCAGGGATGGGACACCCACCACTCCTCCGGGCAATCTGTTCTAGTGGTTCGCGACCGCCATCATAAATGTATTCCTTCTATTCACTCTGTTTAGTTTAAAACCATTACCTCGAGTCCTATTGCAAAAGGGCCTACTAAAAAGCCTGCCCCATCTTTCTTACAAGCTCTCTTCAAGTGTTCTACAAGGTTTTTCTGAAGCCTTCTCTTCTCCAGGCTGAAGAACCCCAACTCTCTCAGCCTTTTTTCATGGGAGAGGTGTTCCATCTCTCTGACCTCAATTTCTTCAACTGCGTCTCAATCCTCTAAAGAGCAAACTAAAGGATGTTCATGTTGGCCAATAATTTGAAATAAGAGCAACGGCAAGCCGTATTATTTTGGTTTTCAGGTATCTCCTAGACGAGCAGAAAGCCCCTCGGGAGTCACTCGCCGAGCAGCAGCGCTCCCAAGGCATTCCCCCAAGGCCGGGCACAGACCGGGCCATGGCCCAGCCAGCTCCCCCCGCGCACGGACTCACTGTACTCCTCTGGCAGCAGCAGCGGCCGGAAATAAATGGGGTAGAAGGCGGCTCCCACCATGGCCACGAAG
>NW_005054297.1:5147669-5197657 GCF_000277835.1 Geospiza fortis | reverse complement strand
CGCGCCCCCTGCCAGCCCCGCGGTTACTGGGGCCTGGCTTACCGAGCTGGGGACGCCGAGCCGTCGCAGCCAAGTGTTAGGCTCTCTGCCCTGGGTGACGATAAACTTCTAGAGGGGGAAAAATGGGGGGGCCTTTGACAGATGCACGACTGAACATAGTACTGCACTGGCTTATGGAGACAAACGTGGTTTAGGGCCGCTTACTAAACTACGTTTTCATCTTTTCTGTTGCTAAGCATAAGCTCTGGTCAAAGTGTTTGTGTGCCTGTACCATGTTGGTGCTGATGGAGAGCAGCAGATCAACGTCCTTTTTTGTCATGTCCTCTTTTCACACATCGTAAAATGTAGTATGACATGTTGGGCATTTGCAGGTGAAGAACTGCAGTTATCTTCAGATTTTGTGCAAACAGGTGCAGATTTCATAGGGTTTTGTGGAATTTCTGCAGGGCTGAACTCATGGAGGGTCCTGTTGAGACCTCCAGCAAATGAAAGAATACTTGCTCAGTCATTTCTGTATTATTACGCTGCTGAAAATGTTCAGTTTCCTAATGCTTGCAGTGTTTGCCTCCCACATTGATTTTTATCCCAAGATCTGATGGGATTACTTGGGCTAAATCATTCAGATTCAGCAGGATTTAAGAAAAGAAAAAAAAACCCCAAAACCATTTACAGCTTTAAGTTGCCCCACACATTGAAACCTTTGTATCTGCCTTGTTGAACTTTTGTCTATTTCATGATAATATTTTGAATCAGCGTAGCTGACTTCTTTAGTGTGCTGGAAAACTTTTATATTTAAGTCTCCTAATCACACTCACTCAATGTGTAATCTTCCCATCCTTGTTCTGTCTCAGAGGTGATGCACATTTAACTCTGCCTTGTCTGATATAACAGGAAGGGAAGAGGCTTCCTCACCAAGCAGGAACACTGAGATGATACACGCTCTGTGGGCTGTGTAGTGGTAACAGAGACTTGGCCATGGTCTGGAGGTTTATGGTCTGCAGTGTCTGCCAGGTCTCCAGCATTGTGGGGTTGCTCAGGCTTCTTTGCTCCATGCTGTTTACTGGATGAGCTTCCAGAAGGGTTTGTTAGGTGGGGTGTAACAGCAGATTCAAATATACTTCATGCATTTTGGCAGCACAGGCCTCAAGTTGTACCCAGGGACCAAAGAATACAAAGTAAAATGGGGAGCCATTTAGCAGATCAGGCACTACGGGACAAGCACTAGATCAGCAGAGCTGAAGCTAAACTTAGCATCAGCAATTGTGTTGCATTGTGCTTAAGTGCTCTAACAGCATCATGGAAATTGTTCTGCAGAGACCTGGTTTGGGGTTTGAGAGCTTACTGCTTTGGGATCCCCTGCCACAAAATTTCTGCCATTCACTGGAGATTAGATGGACATATTCATGTACTGCTGCATCTTTGTTAATGAGCTGTGCCAGACCCAAGCCGTCTTTGCTGGAGTCTAGTTCCCATTGCTCTGTAGTGGATAACCACTGAGAAAACTGAGAGCTGCCTCTGTGTGTGTTTTGACAGTAAGTGTGTGTGGTAAGCACACATTAGTACCCCTATGCTTTTTAGTATCTACCTGGTGGACTTTTGCATCTTGTGATAATGACATGGCACTGTGTTCATAGTATATTACCATCTTCCTCATGACACACCCCCCTCATCACAAAGATTAAGCTACTTACAAGTACTCTTTATTGTAAGATCAAGAAATATTAATTATAACCATCAAATGCAAGACGTTTAGGATAATTTGTTGCTGCTGCTATGAGCTTTTAATGCTTTTGGAAGTGTTTAAACCGAAGAATTGTGTTGGAAATGTAAAAGAACAGTATCTTTTGTCAAGTGAAGCTCTGAAAGGTACTCAAATTAGTATTAAAATGAAGGCTCTCTCATCAATTTTTGTCTCAGTATTTGTGTATGTGTGTTATTGCAGCATATGATAGACACCATACCATGTGTTCTAATGGACACCAACCTCCTATTGCTATTCCTTTTTTTAGGCCCTTCAGTTTGCATAGGTTTTACAATATAAAATTACGGAATATTCTGACTTGGAAGGGACCCACAAGCATCATTGAGGCCAGCTCTTTAAGTGAATGGCCCATAAAGGGGTCAAACCCTCAGCCTTGGCATTATTAGCACCATGCTCTAACCAATATGCATTTTGTGGAGTGGGAAATAAGGCAGAGAGGAAGACTGTCACTCTGATGAGACTGCCTATTGTAGAAAGCCAAAATACTGAGTTGCATAGTGTTCTGTGGTTTTTTAGCATTTTATTTGTTCGAGGTGTATGTCTTGGTGCTTACATGTGTTTATCAGTGTTCAGCATCACTGCACATCTCACTTGCAGTGTCTCTTGTTGGATACAAGAAGATAAAGAGCGTTTGGTTGCAAGTGTGGAAAGTGATTTTAGTGACAAGTTCCCTAGAAACACTAAATAAAGTGATCTAGAACTACCCATCTGCTCGCAATGGTATCTAGCTTTTTTGTCCAAAAGTTATGTCTTCCAGTGTCTGACCTTAACAAAGTCAAGGTTGCATAGTTGTGTTCCTCTAACAAACCTTGAGCTCTTTTGCATCTCTAAGGAGGCAGGGAACTGGGGGAAGATACCATTTGATCACACAGGTGATCAAAAAATACAAAAATCCTCATCTGTAGGAGCAAGGAGGTAGTATAGGACTTAGTTCTGACTTTTCCTAATATTTACACCTTCATAGGTCTTACTGGCTTGATGTTTTTTCAGTGTAGCTCTCAAGGAGTGTCAACATATTCTCAAGATATAAAAAGCAAAATAGTTTATCATTAGGGACTTTTACTGATCCCCATATTGGATTGTGGGCAAGGTCTAGTCCTCCAGGTGCACAACACATAATTTCTATGATTAGAAATGTACTAATGACTAGGCCAAACCCTTTAAATATTTTGAAGGCATCAATCCAAGGTAAATAGGTATCTAAGATAAATTTTATTTTAATTTGTTTAATCTTAGCAAAGTTAAAAGTTACCCAAGACAGATCTCATTTTGAGCAATCTTAATGACCATCTTCCCTGGTAATCCTAAATGACAATTGTGAATATCTTAGACAGACCAGGGGACATGGTGGAACTGCTGTGCTGGTAGCTTGCCCTCAGAGCTGAGTAATCCCCAGTATCCTTGGCAGTGCATCAAGCTGGATGCTGACTGCTAGGCAGAAAGAAAAGAAGCTGTTTGAAGCTTTAGAGACAAGAACTTCATCACAGGGGATAATCCTGTTGTATGTCCAGGCACCCACTCTCGAACTATATATAATGTACATAGCTGTGGAGAGCAAAAGCTGAGCAAATTCAGCCTGCTGGTCTTGCTGCTCACATTTCTAAGTCCATCTTCACAATAGAAACATGTCAAAAATGAAACACTTCACGAATATTAATTCATTCTCAGGAAGCCTTTGTTGTTATTTTGTCCTTCAGGGACCTGCATGACAGGTAACAAAATTAGCTAACTTTTTAAGAAGAAGCAGAAACATCAAGCCTGTGGCAATCCTAGCAAACAATGATACATAATGAATATATGCCTGCACATTTTTGTGCACACTCCTTAGGCCTGATCCTAGGAGCATGTTTAAATAGTGTGACGTGTAAGTCGCTATCTTAGACCGGATTCCACTTGCATAGGGCTGAAGGATACACCCTGTAAATACAGTTTGTTTGTAGAAGCATGTGTAACTTTGAGAACTTGACGTAGGGACATTGTTGCCATTAAAATCTTGATGGTGGCTCTCCAGTAGTCTGTGTCTACTTGCTGGGTAAAAGAAACCTCATCTTTTGAAGTAAAAGTATGGTATATACGTGCCTGTGCAGTGTTCTGTTATTATTGTGAGTGTATGAATAATCACATAGATTCTCTGGTTAACATGTTTGTGTTTTGGGTTTTCTTCCAGAACTTTGTGCTGTCCTTTGGAAAGGAGACATTACAGACAACGGCAGTTACTCCACAGTTTCAGAAGAATATGGATTATGTAGATTTTATCTATTTAAACATTTTAGAAAAGAAAGTTCTTAACAATTCTGAGGTTTCAGTTCAGTATTTATGTTCTAAGCCTTGTATTGTCAATTTAGAAGCAGTAGCTTCCTCTGAGTTCAGGACTGGTGTACCAGTGTATAGAAGGAGATGGAAGGATGAGAAGAACCTTTATGTTAGCAGAACTCGACAAGTACACTTGAAATTTCCAAGCATCATGGTTTACAGAGATGATTATATCATCAGAAACTCAATAATAGTGCACAGTGTGATACTGTATGCATGGATTAGCCACAGATCAGCTAGCAACTATGGTGATGAGCAGAATGAAGACTACCAGGCTGCAGTTGCCAAGAACTACACATTTTTAGAGGCAGTTCCACCCTTTGAACGGCCATATAAGGACCACAAAGTTTGTCTTCAGTGGGGTGCTGACTATTTGTGGATGCTCCAGGCCAATAGGATACCTCAGTGCCCTCATGAAACTGGTAGGTGCAATGTCACTTTTTTTCCCCGAGGAAACAAATAACATCTCTGGTACGCTGTTAAAAAGTGCCTGCTGGTAGTAAATAGTAAATATTACATAAGTGGTTTATTTGGGCAGTATTGTTGAACATGTAATCTCTATAACTGTGAGGCTAGAGTTGCAGGTTGCTGAAGCCATCCTGCTCTTCACATTGTTTCATCACAGCTAGCCTGGAGGTTGGTAGCAGCCTGGCCCCCTATTTTCTAAGCATTTTCAAACAATTTTAGTCAAAACCCACCAGGGTCATCATTCCTTTATCTTCAGAGAGAGTTGTTCAGTCCCTTACTGCATTAATTCAGAATCAGTTCTGCAGTTCATGCACACATAATTTTCACACAAGTAGTTTCCTTCTGCTTAAAGTGATGGCCTCACACTCAGAAAGATATTTTCAAGTCTCTGTAGTGAGCTAAGCTTTACAGCACCTCTTTTTTTTCCCTGGAACCATTATGAACAAGCATTTTAAGGAAAGTAGTAGTTTTAAATAAAAATTTGTGTCTTGCCAACAGTACAGATTACAGAAACAGCTTTGCTTTCTAGATTTTTTGAGTTCTTTTTTTTTCTGCCTGCCTATCTCTAGCTTTACACTTGCTGACAATTCTTTTGCTCTCAGTGCGTGCTCAAAGCAGAAACTAGAAGGAAAAAGAACATTTGTTTCTAAATAGTTCTCTCCCAGAAAACCCCATAATGGTATTTGTGTCATTTATTCTCACTGCACTGACGTGTAAGTGCTCTGAAGAAGAACAGGGAACATCTTGCTTCCTTTAAGGGCTTTCTAAAATACTTGTTGGAGATAGCCTGTGATATCTGACAACACTGTG
The DNA here is from genome assembly GCF_000277835.1 of Geospiza fortis. NCBI lineage: Eukaryota > Metazoa > Chordata > Aves > Passeriformes > Thraupidae > Geospiza > Geospiza fortis. The sequence goes on along the minus strand of NW_005054297.1, from coordinate 5,192,304 downwards.
AAACATCTTATTGTCTGTATTATCTATTTCTATTACAGATTAAATCAGTTTAATAGACAATAAGAGGAAATAATATTCAAATTTTGTTTCTTAAAATAATATTGTAACTATTTGCTCAGGATTTGGTTTATTTTATTGTTTTCTTGGTGGTTTTTTATCTGGTTTTTGGGTTTCTCTAGGCAAGCTGATGATATATCATGACCTTGAAAATTTTTCTCCTGTTTCTTAGAAAGGGCAGCTTTATCAGTTTTGTTACAGGATTATCCATATCAGTTAAGAACAGAATTGGTATCTATGCGTACATATAATATAGAGAGGCACAAATGGAGAGCAATTCCGAGAGATGTGGGGAAATGTCACTTAGGCATAACAAGAGATACGATGAGATTTAAGTGCATAGCATTAAGTAGGACTTCTTGTTTACTAACTGGTTCTTTAAGTGTCTTAGATTTAAATAAGTCTGTTCTTTCTCTGCTTCTAATTCCATCTGGCAACAGGCTCAATTTCACTTTTCTTGGGTTGTTTGGTCCAAGACTGTAATGTATTTTACAGCAGCAAGTGAATTTGTGTCTAAGGACTTATTGAGAGTTTGTGTTAGCTTTAAATCTGTTTTGTGATTTAAATGTTTGACTGTAGAAATGTGAGCTAATTAATTAGATTCTATGCTTTCTGTCTGTCAGATTAAAAAAGACTGTATTTTGCAGATGGTGTCCAGGTTCTTGAATTTATATATGCTTCCAGTGGGGAAAAAACAGGAATTGTGAAGAAATTTGAACAATTTGAAAACAGAGAACTTGAGACAGTGAGACAACATCAGATTGATTATCCCATGTAAGTATAGGCAAGTAACTGAACGGGGCTATATTTGGTTTTTGAAGGCTATAGAATGTACTTAAACTCTTGGGCTTTACAAACAAGGCAAGCTGACCTAATCTTAAAGTATTATAAACAAATATTGACCATTTTTATTCAAATTCAAGGAATACTGCCTACTAATTTCAGAAAAGATGCAAAAGGATCCTAGTTAGCAGTTCCTTTTGATTCCAGTTTTGGACAGGCTTAAGCTGAAGCTCAGGAAGATACTTACAGTATGTGTTGGTGCAGTGCTGTGTAAGAGATGCCAGTGAAGGTGAAACTGAATGGGTTAGGTACATTTAGGAGGGTGAGTTAGCTGTTGCCTGCTATCATGATCAGACTGCTGTCTCATGACTAACTAGCCTGGGATTTTCTGCAAACAAACAGATCTGCATTTCTAACATTGTTTGCAGACCAAGAGCAGAGTAGGATTTCTTGCAAGGGCAAGCAGCATGAACCAGCTTTATCCCTATAAATGCCCACTCTAGTTTATTTTGCTCCTGACAAGCAGCCTGATAGAATCCTGTGCCTAGATAAGTCTTCCAACTTGAGCTCACTCCATTTCCTTCTACCAATTGCTGTGTAAACTTTCCTGTTTTGACAGGAGTACAACTCCTTAGCCCCTGAATGCTATTCAGTTACAGAGGAATCGCTCTTGTAAGGTCATCTTGCTCTGCTCTGGTCCCCCTTCCCAAAACTGTCGCAACTCTCCAGTCATATTTTGCAACTTCAGGGGAAAAGAGATACATAAATATACCTCCCTTCCAGATGCTCTCACCCTGGCAACATTATTACAGAAGTAGGAAATAATTACAGGAGCTGGAACTTGCCTGCTGGTTTGCATTTGGCCTGTGGCCTCAAGAAGAGTGCCAAGATGACTTGCCAGAGAGCACAGGTTGCATGCAAATTAGTAGCTCTAAAACCATAACTGAAGCCATAAATACAGAGCGATTTTTAGCTCCTGGTCTCTTCTGGATGAGTGACAGCCTGCTGCTCTTTGCCCACCAACACAGTTGCATCCTGCTTCTGGTACAGAGGCATTTAAGCTCTGGTGTAGAGTAAATTACATGAATTTATGCATCTTTTTATCTGCTCCACATAGTTCTTGCCCTCAAGTGATGTTTTCAGTTTGTTGTATGTTGTGGTTGTGTGACAGCCTGGGGTGGTTCTGTTAGAAAGAGGAAGACAGTTCTTCTCTTCAGTTCTTTTTCAGTTCTGTGTATGTGAGCAGTGGTTCCCCACTGTACAAAAGGTTAACAGAAGTAGATGAATCTGAGATACTTGTTTGGCTTCAGTCAGGGATTTGTGAAGAAAGAGAGCCTGAGATATATATCTCCTGTTTGAGCCTGCAGCAAAGACAGGCTGGGACTGTAAGGGACTGCTCATTTGGCAGTTGTTGGGCATTCTGCAGCAATGGGGATATGAAATGAGTCAGCATCGTCCCAAACTCTGTCCCAAGAAATGTGTACAGAGCAAACACTGTCTCAGACTGGCAATCAAGGATTAAATGGAGACTGAGGCATTTGAGTTTGCTGTATTGGCAGAGATGAAAGTTGAAAAGAGCAGTATATAAGCATGAACACAGGAGCAGTATTTCTAGAAGCACAGTGTTTGCCTGTAGGTCCTAGCAATCAATATACAGGTGATTGTCATTTACAAACCTTTCTACCACATCCATATACCATCTCTGGAGAACATGGTGTTATTAGCTGTTTAAGGCATAGTTTCCATTAGGGAAAACTTAATCATCCTTGCATTTTTTTTTTAAACAGGAGAGCAGGTGTTAGGCTTTCAGACCTACAGTGGTTTAGTTTAGGACAAGATACAAGGTACTTGTGTTAAGCAATTTTTTGAGAGAGAAGCAAGGCAAGCTGACCCAATCTTAAAGTATTATAAACAAATGTTGACCATTTTTATTAATTACAGAAATGCAAAAAATTACTATTTCTTTCTAAAAGTCACTAAGAAAAGTGAACTATTTCATCAGATATGATAATAATTATAGTTCTTTGCTGAATTAGACACGATTTTCAAAGTCATTCAGCATTGACCTAACTGCTGTGGCAATGTTACAGAAATAAGTGTGATCAAATTGCTGTTAAGAGCATGGAAGCAGATTTAGTCTGGCACAGAGGAACTCCTTAAAATTAGATATTGTGGTATATATTCTGCTTTTAATGTCTCAGTCAGGTTTGAACAGAAATTTCTAAGTACATAGTGCTGTTGGTGTTTGGTTTTTTACTTTGCACTGTTCCACAGTTTGCAGAGGCTCCACCTTTATTCATCCTGTGATACTTCTGTGACAGCTATTCATACCTATCTGTACTGTCCAGAGGATGGACTCATTTTTAACTGCTTCTCCCAAGCATATTTTCACAGTTCACTTTTTGCAGAGAAGACAGAGCTTATAGCTTTTACTGGCTTCAACAATCAAGATGCATCTGGGGGTTTGGTACTGGAGTCTGTGTGGGGGAGGTTGGATCCAGTTTGTCTTGGTTGTGTTCTCAGTGTGTTCCTTGGTGGTGTAGGATCTGGAAGTAGCTCTGACCTGGCATTCTGGACTTGATTCAGATAACACTTCCTTACTCTCTTCTCCTGTTTGTTACCACAAAAATCTGTGGTTAGAGATCAAAGATCCAAGAGTCTTAAGTGTGGTTTTTCTGAAGAGGATTTTTTTACTGTAGAGGATTGTACGGTGTTCTATTCTATTCTGAAGATTACATGTGTGACACAGGTTTGCTAAATTAAAGTGAAATGCATGCTTTTCAAATTATGTAGAGAGTTTTGTCATCAGGAGTGGATTTTGTGTTTGTTTTTGCTCATACAGGTTCACCATTTCAATCTGGCTATATCTACTCCATCACTGTGAAAAGGATCTGTGTGGTATACTGTATTTTATTGATTCAAAAGAAATGTATGGTACTCCTGCTGTATTTCTAAATGAGGAAGGTAAGGGATATTATTAATGGCTTTCAGAAGAGGTCTAATATAGTCTTTATTGATTTGTGCCTAGGAATAACATTTATAAAAATATATTATCAGACCTATTTTGTGAAATTGATCGCTTGCAAAATGCTTCTTTTTGACTGTAGTGTCTCAGTAGGAAAGTAGCCACTAAATTAGCAGGAGAAAATGTAGTCGTTGCATAGCATCTAATCTTCACTAACTTCAGAAACGTCTGCTTTGTCAGGAGAATAGCCTGAATCTTACAGCCAGGAGCATACACCGAGATTAAACAGTCTTGCCTCAATGAACAAGCTTTCTTATTATTACTGAAGTGTTATTTTAAATTGATCTTAATTCCTGTATATTTACAACATGAAAATTTTTGATAATTGGGAGTAGCCTCAGAAAAATTCAAAGTCATTCAAGGTCTTGCCTACATTACAATGTTCAAGAACCAGTCTGTTTCCCTGATCCAGAAGAAAGTTAAGAGGTAGCACTGTCTTAGTCTTGCAACACTTGCAGTGGGGGTCTGTTGTTGTCAGAAGAGGGCTGGGAGCTGGCTGGCCGGCTCACAGAGGAAATAAGCGTGCAGAATTTTAAAGGTGCACACCTGGCATTCTCATAATACATTTTTTTTCCTCCTTCTATGTGAGTTTGACAGCTGACCTCTTCCTCACTGTTATTTTTGTCAATTTCATTTTCTCTGTCATGTATCCAATTTCAATAATTAATGTATCCATTATAAACTGGATGCTTTTCTGTGAAGAACAAAACAAAAATAGAAGTTACCAGCTTAATATGAGATTTGCCTGGCAAGGTTTTAGGGCCAGTTTTATTCTCAGTGTTAGACTAGATTATCATGGTAGCCTGTTCTGATCTTAAAAGCTCAGACCATGAGTGTAGCTTCTGCAGGTCCAAAAAGTGGAGGGTAGAGTTGTCTTCTACTTGATCATTGCAGTCATGTGCCACCAGTTGAGTGCTGAGTGGATGCCATTGTTTACTGGTCCCTTCTGCTGTTTACTGCAAGCCACAACTGCTTTCTGATGTTTGAGATCAACTGTGACAGCCTCCCTCAGGTTTAGTCTGTTTAGTCTGTTTAACCCTGGTTTTCAGCCTCTGGTTTCGTGTGGGAGCCTGAGCATCAGCATCTGAGCTGTGTAACTGAAATGTGGAGCACTGTCTGTGGGACTCTCTGAGATCTGATGCATGGCTTGGTGGTGCCGGATTTCTGTTGTTGGGGATGAAGAGGACAGAATCACTGTGAACAAAGCATTAGTAAACCCATTCTTGCTGCTGATGTTTCTGTGGTGTTTGTTTCCTTTTTCTTCCTTTTTTGCTCTCAGGTTATGTGCATATTCAGATGCATCTCATGAGAGGGGATGACCTTGCAGTGAAAACTAGCTTCAGCCTTCCTCTGAAGCAGTGGTTTCGGCTGGATCTCTCCTTTAAGGGTGGACAGGTATACTTGCTACTGAATTGCCAGCTGACAAACTCCTTAATAGCTGAAGCTGAGAGAAACACTGTAAATTGTACGTGCTCACATAGCAAAAGAATGAAAAATCTAAAGCTAGAAGTTGTGAGGTGATGTACAGACCATCCAGCTCTGGAAAATCAACATTGATTGATCGATTGATTGATTGATTGATTGAGTTGGATTGGGTGCATCCTCAGCAAGTTTTCCAATGACCCCAAGCTGAGGGGCGTAGTTGAGGTGCTGGAGGGAATGGATGCCATCCAGATGGACATGGACAGGCTGGAGAGGTGGGCTCATGTGAACCTTCTGATGTTCAGCAAGTCCAAGTGCGAGGTGTTGCACCTGGGTCAGGGGAATCCCATGCACAAACCCGGGCTGGGCAGAGAGTGGATTGAGAGCAGCCCTGGGGAGAAGGATTTTGGGCTGTGGATCAACAAGAATCATTGAATCATTAAGGCTGGAAAAGACCTCAAAGATTATTGAGTCCAACCTTTGAGCAAACAGCATCACATCAGTTAAAACCACAGTGCTGAGTGCCACATCCACTTGTTTCCTGAACACTTCAGGGATGGTGACTCCACAGTTAACATGGGCAGCCTGTTCCAGTGCTTGACAACCCTTTCAGTGAAGAAATATTTCCTAACATCCAATTTAAACCTCCCTTGGAGCAACTGCACAGTGTAATAAATGTACCCTATAACATTTCTTTTATTGTAATCAATGTTTTGTGCTCTTTTAGATCGAAGTAAGCAGTGTTGGGAAGAATTTGAAAAGACATCATCATCAATCTTTTACGTAAGCAGCATTTTCCCCTTTGTGGAGTAGTATGTGTGTGTATGTTCAGATACAGAGAGTGGGAGAAGGATAACACAAGTCTGTAACTGAGATTCTAATTGATTTTGAAAATGTCTGTGGTCTTTTTCTGCACTATGCTTTCAAAAGCAGTTTGCTTTACTGTGCTTACATTAAGCATGAGCTGAGTATTTTTGTTAATGCCATGAGTTAATGTGGTGCATGATGTAGTACTAGAGTCTGATAACCCTCACTAAAGACTGATTGGCAGGTCAGTGGCATTAAGATCAGTCTTCAAATGAACTCTTGGCCTTACTGAAGTCTAGTTTTACTGTTACTGTGAGAGGTAGTATTTCACCAGGGAAATTCTTACTTGCTTTGCTTAGTTAGAGAGCAAAATTTCTACCAAAAGAAATTCACTCTCTGTCCTTTATTCTATGCAACTGAATATTTTTAAATGGATTTTTAGTTGTTTCCTTCCTCTGTAATTTAAGATGGACTCTTTCTTGTGCAAATAATTAAAAAATGCCGCTGTTAATAAGGGAACTACGTAACAGTGAACTGCATGGCAGACTTCAGGATTGTTCCTTCTCTGCTATGCTTTAAATCCAGAAATTGATAAGTTGCAGATGATAACTCTAGGAGACAAATAACTTAAATTTTCATATGCTGATTTTAGAAAAGTGAAAGGAAAAGGTGGAAGTGAAAAAAATGAGCTTAAGTAATGATGCCTGAAATATCAAAAGATACTTACAGGTCAGAAAAATAAAACACCCCTGCTGGTTTAATATGTTTGTAGACAAGGAATTTGTTAAATTTACTCCATTATTTGTCACACTAAATTGCAGAGTCAATTTTGAGAATAAACAAATTACAAAAGAAAAAGATACTTGGAATAAGCTTAAGACTGTCAGTTGCAGAAATTCTGAGAAATACTAATTTCTCGTTCTTCTTTCACAGTACCTCTAGATAGTCAGCTTACTTCTCTTTCATGTTCTCAAGTTTTAGGGAAGATTTCTATTATGATGACACTGCTGGATACTTTGTTCTCGGGGGCAGTGGGTACGTAAATGGCATTGAAGCCTTCTTTGGACCTGTGAAATACTATCGCCTCAATGTGCTGGAAACAGAGCAGGTGAGCAAGAGCACTACTTGGAAATGCTGAAATATTAGTAGCCAAATATGTCTATATTTTATTTTTTCAGATGGAGTGCTCATCAAGTGATAAACTAGCTATGAAGCACAATAGTATCTGGTAACATATGTCATACATGATAATTTTCTGTTGAAATCTAGCAATGTTAGTTACCATTTCAAATGCTAAAAGATAATACTTTGGGAAGTGAGTGTGTAAAGCAATGTTTGTAGATCTATATTTAATAATATAGATATAATTATAGTAATATAATGTATATTTAAGATACTGAATATTTTCACTATTGGTTTACCAGAGTTTCTGATGATACAGTGTTGGATATATTTGATTAATCTGTGGTTTTGATGAAACTGATGGTAAAAGTCACATGGATTTGGTCAGTTTTGGAAAGTCTTCTGTGATTTTTGGATTATGCTGACCATTTAAATCGACAATGGTCTACTGAGGCCAGCATCAGGCTGTCTGACACACTAATAGGGTGTGCCAGATTGTAGTGAACAATCTGTTTCCTTTTGTTATTTGTGTACAATGCATCTTTCTAGCTGAGCATACACAACAACAGATACTGGGAATGCCATTTATCCATCATTTGCATTTTTACAGATTTCTAATCCTCTTCATGACAAAGACACAGTGGAACAAATTGAACTTTACTACGAGAGATGTAATGACATTCAAGAAATAGTTTATGATTACAGATATATTGTAAGGCAAGGCGAAAAAACACGCAGAAGTTGTAAGTGTTGATCTGTGACATGAGTCTTAAACTGTCATCTTTAGAGACCTGTTTTCTTTCCTTTAACAATCTGGATATTGATCATCAAAAGTAAAATTAAATTCAGCCATAACAAGAAAAAAAATGCAATTTGATGAGTTTAGTCTCATTACTCATTAGCTAAAACTGGGATTTTGTCCCTGCAAATTCTTTTGTGTCTTGGAATAAAAACTTAAATCATCTTGATATGTCTTCTCTAATAAGACAGATGCCTAAAGGGACAAAGAAATACTCTCAAGCTTTTCATGTATGCTATGCAATTTCCTTTCTTCTATTTCATTTTCAAAATTACCCTAAAGGAAAATGGGTGGCTTTTGCTAGAATGTTTCTGCCACAGTTACCTAAGATTCAGTAATTAACAGGTTTCTACCATACCTTTCACTTTGGTGAAAGGAGAATGACATAGCTTAAATGTATGCTGAAAACTACCTTATGTTTCTAATTTGAATTCAATTGAATGTACTGTGACCAGAGTATGGCAGAAGAAATCTAAATGTATTTGTACGTGGCCTGTGCTAGCTAGGTGAATTTTTGTCTTTGTGTTAAGGGTGTGCTCATCTTGTCCATGAATTTTTAGTTTACTAGAAAAACATTTTTTCTGTCAGAAACTTCTTTTCAAGACCAAAAACTCAGCTTTCATGTCTTAAATATGTTGCTTTCTGTAGGTTACTATGAAAACTATTATTTGGAGCTGATTCACAAATATGGAGAAAAATCCAAATGTGATGCTTTCATGTGGGGAAAAGAGCTCAGGGAAAAGTACCACACTTTGTTCAAACTGTTACAAGAGATGGATTTCAGTAGTCCAGATGGTAATCATGTTTCTTTTTTTCAATTGTTCTTAAATAAGTCAACAATATTTTTGTGTAGTTTGGTATCATTTGACTTAATGTGTTATACATTTTTTTCATATTAGCTAACTTTATAAAGGAATGTTAAGTGGCTTATATGTTGCAATATGCTGCAGATGGAAGAATGGCTTATTAGGTAGAAGGAGTCATAGAAATATCCTTATGTTTTTAGTGATTAGTTACTTTGAGATGGTCTTTTGGATTTTTTTCACCCTTCCTATTCAGTAATACCTTATTTCTCTAGGAATTTCATCTGCATTGAGAATACCATTCAGCTTGAGAAATAACAGAATCTATTATTCTGTCTGTTACTCTGATTGGGGAAACTGGTTCCTAATTTTAACTCTTAAAACAACTGTGTGTTCTATATTTTATTTTTGGTGTTAGAAGATGGAAGTGATACAGTTGTAGAAGTTGGCCGAAGGATATTTGAGAAGGTTGTGAAAGGTCTGTCCAGTGCCAATGGCCTCAGCAATTTGGGCTCCTCTGTCCCTCTCCTGGTGGATTCCAGTTGCTGTGGATACCATAAGGCTTCCTATTTCCTTGCAGTTATATTTGAAACAGGCCTTGGTGTGCCTGTGGATCGTATAAAGGTACCATACTTAACATGTGCTGTTATGTCTGTGAAATTAATTACCTTAAAGACAGTTAAGAAATGGGATGATCCACTGAATTAAAAAAAGTGAAATGGCCCTCAGATCCAGGTGGTTGAAAGAATTCTCCAATAAAGCTATTAATAAATACCTTGATGGCAGTTATATCTTTATGAAGGCCTGGTGGTGGGAATCTTGATCCTGCTCAAGCAGAACAAGGACATCAGTGATATAGTAAAGATCAAAAAATGGAAGTAAAGTGAACAGCATAGAAGGTACTGCTTTTCCCAGTCACTGTGGAGCCAGGATGAGTAAGAGCCCTTGAGTCATTCACAGTGATTTGAAGACAGGTAGGAAAAAAGTCCCAGATCAGGCAAATCTAAATTGGAAAGGTTGCATAGCACAATCAGGAAAGAAGTGTGATTTTAGAGTGTGCAAAAATGTGACACTGAGTATATATAGTCAAATGAGCAAGGGTAACCAAAGTAGAGCAGTTTTCTTTTGTAAAAAAGTGACTGTGCTTCAAACTGAGCAACTGCAGAGTTTGAGAACTCCTGACCTCTTAGGCAGCTTGAAAATAACTGAAATGTTTCAATGTGTTCTATGTCAGGGGAAGAAGGCAACACTGAAATTGCCAACAGATATTTAATTGTGGTATAATAGTAAAATATAAAACACTCATAAAGAATAGCAGATCTTCTGCTATTCTTCGTCTGTTGTGGTTAGAGGACACTAAATCAGAAGAACCTCTTACAGGCCAATCAGAGACAAAGCTCACCTGCAAATCTTCAGAAACAAGAAACCTTAGACAGGAACCTTTTTTATACCGTAATTATAGAGTATACTGTGCTTATTATGGAGGCTAAGTAATTTCATCATTGAATCTGCTTCAGGTAGTGTAGGAAACAATATCCAGCACAGATGGGACACCACTGGTTTTCTTACTGTGCAGGTGAAAAATAATAGTAGTGCTGAAAATTTTTTTTGGCAAATGTGTGGTGCATAGACCAATTAACACGAATCTCAAGGAAGATTTGTGCTGAAACCTTAGCAGCCATAGATTCTATCCTACTAGTCCTGTCAGATCCCTAGGGTAAGATTCTCAAATGCTGTTTGTTAGCTTCCATATGTTTCCACAGAATTCAGTGTGAAAATTCCAGCTGGCTTCAGTGGGACTGGTTAAGTCACTGCTGAGTATAAGTGTCAGAGTATAAACAACTCCGTAGTAAAATGACATTGAAAAACTGCTGCACATTTAGTGATGACAGAATAAATGCAATACTTGAAAAGTATGTAGAGCCTAGATTTTCTTTCCAGTGTTTCTGTGCAAACATAAGACACTTTGACTACTTTATGGGCTGTGTTTGCTTCTCTAACTGTGTTTACATAGTACAGCTAGTATATCAGCTACCAGAATGAACATTCTGTTCCCTGGAAATTTCCTGGGAAGTGCTTAACTTGTGAGACGTGCAGTGAATTCACTCTTCTTTATGTCTGTTGATTTTTGCCAGGGACTGCTATATAGTTTGGTTGGTGCTCAGGGGAACGAGAGACTTTCTGTGATGAATCTTGGCTATAAACATTACCAAGGGATTAATAACTATCCACTTGATTTGGAGCTGTCTTATGCTTATTACAGCAATATCGCAATAAAGACATCCCTGGATCAACACAATATAAAAGGGGAACAGGTAAAAGAATTATTAGTGTATCTGAATTTTTTTCTGTGCAAGTTATTTTTCATATTTGCATTATGTGGCCAGAAGATTTTTGTCTTGATTTACAAATATTGGCTCATCTGATTTGTTTCCCTGCCTGTGGCAGGGGTGTTGGACTAAATGGTCTTTAAAAGTCCCTTCCAGCCCAAATCATTCTATGATCCAATGATTGTTACAAAATCCCCCAAATTATATGTAGGTATAATTACTATGTTTCTTAAGAAGGGGGAATCAAAATCAATATCAGACTCAAATCCTCAGAATTGTCCACAAGCCTGTCTTTTATTAAAGTCCAAGCCTTGGCCCCTGAATCCTCACTCAGACTTCTAATTATTAATATAATTGGATGTGTTTATTAAGTTCCTGCAAAAGATGAATTGTCCTCTCCATTCTTTAACCTTTTCTATAATCAAATGTAATTACTTGGTTGTTAAATAATTATCAGATAAAGTTACAATAAAATCATTTTGGAATAGGCTGCTAACAGGAGGTAACACAACTTTATTTGTAAAGAATAGTCAGGGTAGGTTAGTGCTAGAATCGTGGCTTATCAGAAAGCATGATTATTGTACAAATATAGAGACATTCTAATTGCTGAAGAACTAAAAGCTGGCAGACTTACCTAGATAAGAGTGCTGTGGGTCAGGTCTTCATCAAGCTTTCTGCCAGTCTTTTTTTAATCTTCTGAAAGCGATTTCTATAGAAATATTAAAGCACTGAAAGACTTAAATACACTTCTTTGTCATTTTTACAACCAAAAGATGGTTTGGGGTTTTTTTTTAGTTGTTGGTGTCTTGGCATATTTTTCTGGTGTAGAATGGACTTACAGTTTTGGAAGAAAGCAGTAAATGTTTTTTACAGTGGATGTAAGAATAGTTCTTAATGCCCTGGCCAATAGAGGAGTGATGAGAATTTAAAAATCCAGAACTGATCATGAATTTTTAGGGATAAGCAGGACATGGACAACATTTTCATTTTGGTAGAAGATGTAGAAATCCATTGTGAAATTCATGTGGAAGTTAATTTTTTTCTGTTTACCTACTCTTCAGGCATTTGTTGAAACTATAAGACTGATGGATGATGAACTGCTAAAAGCTCAAACAAAAGAAAATGGTGATGTCTTTATGTGGTTAAAACATGAAGCAACAAGAGGAAATGCAGCTGCACAGGTATAAAGCAATAATTTTCCCCATTCTTGGTTTTAGACACATTTAGGAATGTACAGCTGTAGACCATGTAGGAAAGTTGCAGAGGAGAGCAGACTTTCCTCCTTGCACCCAGAATTGCTTCTTTTTTCCAAGCCTAGACTATTTCTCATATTCCTGTTCAATAATATCCATGCAAAAGCCATAACAATAATGCAAGGCAGAAGGGCAGAGTCTTCAAGTCTTGGCAATCTCCTTATCTGATCCTTTTCCCTGGCTTTGTATTTGATACATTGCAATTCTGCTGCTGATCTGAGACCAGTAGCAGTATATTGTAATACTTTGCCATTTACCTGCATCAAATCTGTCACTTACCTCTGCAGTTAAATCAGTCCAGACTCTATGATACTGACAGCTGTAAAAATAAGCCTGCTGTAGAGTTAGCATCGGTACATTCCACCATTGAAAAACTCTCAGAATATTCCTGTTAACCAGTTGTTTTCAAACTGTTGAGGGTGTATACTAGTTTCTTCTCATATTTGAAATGCATCTAAGCCTGTAAAAGTCTGTTCCTGCAATTCCAGTTTCAATACTATCATTTATAGCAATACTACTTAAATTGTTTTCTTTTAGCAACGTTTGGCTCAGATGCTGTTTTGGGGCCAACAAGGAGTGGCAAAAAATCCCGAAGCTGCAATAGAATGGTATGCAAAGGGTGCAATAGAAACAGAAGATCCAGTGTTGATATATGATTACGCCATTGTGTTGTTTAAGGTAAGTCATATTTCATGTTTTCACTTCAAAATAGTCTTTCCTTTAACATGATGTTTTAAGTTATCTGCAGTGACACACAGTAAGAGTGTATGCAAGTGCTTTTACATTTACTCTGAAAATCAATCAATAGGTATAAAGCTAATGTTGATTTTTACTAAAAAGAGGCACAAAAATTTTAAAAAGAGCAAGTTAAAAACAATCTTACTTTATTCCTATCCATATTCAGGATCTAAATACCACCCAAATTGTGGATCCTAATTTTTCCTAATGTCTTGTCACCTCAAGAATCCAATCAGCTAGTAGGCATAGGCTTTGGTGTAGAGGTGTAGGTAAAAATTTGATCCTTTCTTAGAATGCCCTTTATTAGGATTTTTTTTTTAGTTGGAATTAAATTATCGCTGCATGCAGTTAGTTTTTCCCTGCTAGAAGCAGTAGACAGAAGATGCTAAATGGAAGCATGACCTCACCTGAGTCAAATAAGGTGTATCAGCTAAGTGATGTCACCCATAAGACATTCAAACACTAAAGCTTAGGTGGTGAGGAACTGTTAGGTCTTCATCTCATTCCTTTGACAGTGGAGGGTTTTTCTCTAGAAAATGCTTGCTTAAGTCTTGCTTGTGTTAATTTTGAACACACATAATCTGTTTTACCTGTGTGTGGGATTATTTTATGTGGACATCATAAGCATGACATCTGTGTATTTCCTCTAGAGACACTCTAACATCTTTTCAGGAAAGCTGAGAGCTCTTAATCTCTGCCAAACTGTGTACAACCTCTGCCCCTTTAAATGCTATTTATTCTTCCTTAGTTACTCAAAGATCTGTGATATCATTTACCCATAAAAATCACTTGAATATACTGGTACAATATTTGTTTCTAGGCTGAGTCACCGAGATTTTGTAAAGCTGTGAAGGAAGGATGAACTCAAAGCTGCTTGTTTTGTTGTAACTGTTTAAAGCTGAATGACACTTAGTAGGTAATAGTATCAATATTAAAAGGCATTTTGTATGTGCATAAGTGAATTTTTATCAGTCTGCATTTGTAAACAATAATTGTTTCGCATATCTGTTTCCTAGGGTCAAGGTGTGAAAAAGAATATAAAACTCGCATTGGAATTGATGAAGAAAGCAGCAGCCAAGGTAAAATGCAATAAATATTTTACTGTAGTAGTTCTGTACTAAGTGCTAATAACTATGAACTCTGATTTCTATAAAATGCCTGTTACCATAATTCTGTGTCATACTGCTTGCTTCTCCAGTGTTATCACCATGAATGGTGAAAGCCTTGTTTGCCCAAGTTGGGAGACTAGATCACTCAAAATCAGCCAAAATTTCTGTGAAAGAAAAAAAATTCTCTCTACTTGCATCTTTTGGAACTTGATGTTAGTTAAATTATTTACAGACTGAATATTTGATCCAGGAGTACATTTTTGCCTCATATTCCCAAGCATTAAGGGAGAAGACGAGGATGTCCCAAAGTCTCCTGATTTTATTTCCATAGTAGGGAGAAACATTGAGCACCACAGAGCAGAGGAGCCTCGCTCCATTTAATGATCTAGGACAGGCAGGTTACCCAGGCCATGATCTGGTCCTTAGAATAAAAATGAAAGAATGCCTAGACCTTGCTAGGCACAATACATTCCTAGCTCTTAGAACCAGAATTAGTTAAATTACTGATTATGACTGTAGGACTTCACTGCTAACCAGTATCAGAAAAGATTTGTGCCAATTCTGGGGTTCCTTTGAAACAAGGGAGACTATCTGTTCTACTGCCTGTTTGGGGAAGGCTTAAATAAACTGAGAGGCTTTTATGATGTGATCAAAATACCTTTGATTCAGGATCTGAGGAACAGCTTCCTGGGAGACTCCTAGAGACATCAATTTCCTTACTCTCCTTGAACTCAAACACTTGGGTTCTTATGCTCCAATGCACATTTTCTATACAGAAACAACATCATAATTATTGAAAAGTTTAACAGCTCTTGCATTTTAATGTGCAAGTTAGTAACACTGCTGGCATACTTACAGCCCCATATGATCCACCAGTTTATGCAAGGAAGTGGTGACTCATTGGAACAACAATAAAAACTGTCTCAAGATTTTCTCTTGAGCCGAGATGCAAAGATGCAACTTAGTAATAGCAAGTGCAATATCTTAAGCTGATCTGTATGATGTTGGTGAAATGCATTTTGAAAGCAGCATTACAAAGTTCTGTGTACATTGCTTTCTTTTTATTCTCAAGGAAATGTTCTAGTTTAAAAGAAGTGGGTTTTTGATTGCTAATCTTGTCAATCAATTTCTGGGAGTTCACAAGAACAAGTGTCCTGTTTGGCTTTGAAGAGGAGACAGGGGAAAAATAGTCACAATTTGTTCTTGTCAACAAGTGAAAGTCATGGCTGAGACTCTGTAGAATAAGATGTCACTGGAGTCTTATTCCTCACTCTATATACAAGACCACAGAGAAACTTAGTGGGGAACAAAAAGCTTTATAATCCCTAGTCCCAGAAGTGACAAAAAGCAGAATCAAATGTGTGATCTGAGTCTGCTCTTCTCCTTCCCTAAGGGCTTGCCCCAGGCAGTGAATGGATTAGGATGGTATTACCACAATTTTAAAAGAGACTACAGAAAAGCAGCCAAGCACTGGTTAATTGCTGAAGAATTGGGAAATCCAGATGCATCATACAACCTTGGTGTCCTATATTTAGATGGGATTTACCCTGGAGTACCTGGTAGAAATCAAGTGAGTAAATATTTAATGGTACTATTTCTTACATTAGGGCCCAATTTAGAAGTTTTTGACTCATTCTTGAGATTGTTCTGTTCACCCTAAGTTAGATTTTGATACCTTTTATCATAAAGAAGGATTTTACTGGGGGATTCAATCAGATTGCTTAGGGAGAGAGATGTTGCTCAAATATGTCAGTCAAAATTATATGCATGTGTTTGTATTCTTTTAATTTAGAAACAAAACAGGTGCAGGTTTTACTCCTTGCAGTGACAGCAGCCAGGAAGGATAGTGTGTGCTCTCACATCATGTGACTTTTCAGGTTCTCAGTTTTGGATTGGAAAGTTTACAAGGAGGGGATTCCACAATAACTGAAAGAAGCACAACCTTGTCCCTGAACCCATGAACAGCTATGCTACATTCACGTAGCATCTGTGAGCCTCAGAGTGCAGTGAGAGCCCTCCAATCCAGACTTGGAAATGTAGCTATTTGGTACAGTCCTGGTAGATAGCAGTATTTTATTTTTCTGTGACAGAATCCGTTAACATATGTGCAAAATAAATTTTCCCCTAATAGGAATGGTCTACTTTATTTCTATTTCTTTTAATTAACTTGGAAGTGTATGAACAGCAGCAAAAATGTAGTGAGGTAGACTGTAATAAATGTTGTCACACCTCATACTTAGAGCTAAAAAATGTTTCCAGTGTGTCCTTCGAGTTCTGAGATCTGGATATACTCCAGACAATGAGCATTTCTGCTGCCAGCAGCAGCAGTGCTCAGCAACGTGTGCATCTGGCAAACACATTTTCCTTCCCCAGGGACCAAAAAACACATTTCAGATTGGACTGATTATAAGAGTACACCTAAAAGTACCCAGATTTCTTTATTCATCAAAGCCAATGGCAAGAAGGAGTGTGTAGTCCATGCTCACTAACAGCAAGCATATATTGAGGTTAAAATTTTCCTGAAATAAATTATTATTTCTGTTTGTATGCTGGTTTGGTTTACTTTACCAATTGCTATTAGTGAGGGTAAAATGTGGAGTCATACATTTTTGTGTGGAGTAAAATATGGAGTCACACACAGCCTTCCCACTTCTGTAGCTTTGGCCCTATTTACTCCATCTGTGTTATCTTTTATAAACCATTTTCAAAGATTTGAGCACTGTTGAGCACAGCCTTATTTGGCATTGCAAGTTCTGTTCTCCAGGATGCCTTAATAATCTTCCTACCAGTAAACAACCAGTTTTATTTTTGTCAGTGTATGCAAGACTTTGTGTTAGTGAGTGTTAGTTAAACATTTAGACACTTTTCTGTCTGATTTCCATATATTACCCAAATACATGTTTTTCAAAACTTTCTCTAGCCTAAACTATTAAAAATTTAGAAGAATTCATTTAATCTAAGTACACTAACAGTAGTTTAACTATCTTGCCCTCATTAGTGAGCTACCTATTTTTATTCCTTTGATGAAAAGGGTCCTGAGGAAGAAATCTCAATAAAGACTGATAATGCAGAGTTGCTAATTGTGTCTTGTTTCTTCACAGACAGTTGCTGCACACTATTTCTATAAAGCTGCCCAAGGAGGACACATTGAAGGGACTTTGAGATGCTCTCTGTATTACATCACAGGAAATATGGAAGACTTCCCTAGAGATCCAGAAAAAGCTGTAATGTAAGTAAGGAAACCATTTATAAAAGGAGAATATATTTCTGGTGTGATTATTTTGATTACTGGTGATTTTTAAGTCCATGGCCTAAATACCTTGTACTTCACAGTGCTTACCTCCGTGGCAAAAGGTTCTTCTGCAGTAATATTTGATCTGCATGAGTATGTGTATTATTTAGATGACCAGTAGATTTTAAGAGATACTGGGTACTTTTATAACTTTTTTCCCAGAACAGCTCAGAGAGATTGTATCAAATGACTCTGAAAGATTGTATCTAACAAAGCCTTGCTATTTTTTTTTTTCAAGAAATATTGGTGATGTGGTAGAATTGACATTTTGCATCAAAAATAGGCAGATAATTTTTGACAGCACCTATTAACTTACATTTGTTTTCTTAAAAATCATTGGTGAGAAAAAACATAGGATGTCTCTAATACACTTAAAGAGATGAATGGACTTCATGTTCTCAGTCAATTGTCACAGGATTGATGCAGTGACTACTGTTAAATCCCATAGTTTGTCTTGCATAGGAAGTTAGATAGTGATCCCATATCCTTTTGTGTTTTTTGAGTCTGTGTGAGTTGGGATAACATTACTGGAGCATGACCGTTTATTTTTTGTTTGTTCTATTCCACAGCTGGGCAAAACACATTGCAGAGAAAAATGGCTACTTAGGTCATGTAATCAGAAAAGCTCTCAATGCTTATCTGGAGCTTTCATGGTATGTTTCTTCTGTTCTCTATATTTTCTATTTTTCACTTACTTTATAGCAAGATAAAATAATTAATACTGGGCCATCACTGCAAAGAAAAAAAAAAGCAGTAGCACTACAAAAATCAGTTGCAAAACATCCATTGACATAAAGGGAGGGAGGAGTTGACCCAAAATGTAAGTCAACAGTTCTGACAGAATCAAGTGAAAAACAAGGAGTTTGTAGAGTGAAATAATTGTATCAACTGTGGTTCTTATCCCATAATATTTGTGTAATGTGCACTGGATTAACCAGAGAAACATCTTTCACTTTTACTCTTCTCTCTGTTACAAGATTACCTGTTTACCTTCTCTCTTCTGTATATTTCTGTGTCATGAGAAGTCCAGCTGCTGGATTAGATTTGTTGGGTTTTCCGTGTATGGTTAGTATTGTCTTTTGTATAATAGGGGGCTCTAATATCCAATGAGCCAGTCAAGAGGTTTCAAAATAGTGTCCAGGTTAATGCTCCATCTTAGCAGCCTCTGTAGGCATGAGCATCAGATATTGTGAGTGCAAACATCAGACTGTCATATGTGATCAAAACAATGGCTTATTTAGTCCTGCAGCTTCCCCCTGTAAGTACTGAATTAGTGCTTTGGAGATTAGGGAGATCTACAAGAAACTGTCAATGGACTGTTCTGGAGTAA
This sequence comes from Geospiza fortis, assembly GCF_000277835.1. Classification (NCBI taxonomy): domain Eukaryota; kingdom Metazoa; phylum Chordata; class Aves; order Passeriformes; family Thraupidae; genus Geospiza; species Geospiza fortis. The sequence goes on along the minus strand of NW_005054297.1, from coordinate 5,173,434 downwards.
CCCATTCCTAGAAGTGTCTTTTCACTCAGTCCATCGCAGGTGTTTCTTCTCAGACTTGAACCCACTTCTAAACACTGGAAAACTCTGTTGATATTTTTGTAGCATGTTCTGTTGTGCAAGCTGACTCTGCCCAGCTTACTTTGCAGTCCACAAGCAGATGACAGGTAGAGCATAAAGATTCCAAAAAGGAATCTGGGCTCAACAACTAGCAGGAAAAATCTCCTGGAGTCCTACTTGAGATGCCAGGGTGTAAATTGCATAGGTATAAATCGTTGCACTGCCAATCCATCCAAATGATGTGTTCTTCAGTCATTGTTTGCAGCCACATGTTTTACACATCTGTCTGTCATGGTAGTTTGATCTTCAAAGACTGATGCAAAGGTTGTAAATGGAATTTCTTCTCTTAGGTGCCCTTTGAGACTTAAGGATCAACCAATTTCCCAGCTTTCCCTTTAATTCCTTTTGTAGTCCCAGGTCTCTCTTGTACTAGATGTTTTTACAGGGCAAGTACAAGGAAAATTTGTAATCATGCAGAAATATCTGGATAACAGGTGGTTACACTTGCTAGTTCTGTAAGAGCAACTGCTTTCACAATTTGATTTGAAGTTGTTTTGCTTAAGCAGCTACTCTTGAAGCCAAATGTGTATTTGACCATATCTTCCAGTTAGCTTCCAGTTAAACAAGCCATTGAACCCTGCAACTTGCCATGGTTTTTACCTTTATGTTTTGGAGAAAATCATTGGCAGCACTACTCTTTAATAGGAAACTTCAGAAGGAAAAAAGTACACCATGTGGGGTTTTTTATTGTTTTGGGTTTTAAAACTACACACATGATTTTATAGATTTCCTCTTAATTTTAAATGTGTAATCTTCCTAGTATAGAGTAGATGAGTGGCAGAGAATATGAGAGATGCTCTCATCTAGTATCAAAATACTGAATTGCTATACTGCAAATACAATGTTAAGTTTTACTACTTGCTTTACAGTCAGTGAGATGCATAAAGTCCTTAGAGGGACAGAAACTGTTTTTCTATTCATACATTCAAATATAAGGAAAGGCAAATTCTTTTTCAAAAAGCTCTGTCTAAAACGACAAGAAAAAAACAAGTCACATAAATGAAAGATAAAGCATACCAAAGAAATACTCAGATGAATGTTAGACAGATATATACACAGCTAAGTTAATTATAGATTTTTTTTAAAGTAGAGTCTTTTAAGAATGTTTTATCTGAAACATTTAAATAGAGAATTGTGCTTAGTATCAATTCTTCTTTCCCATCAGTCTGGCACTCAGAGTAAGCACACAGTGGAGCCGGTAGCTTCAGTGCAAGAAAGAAAAGGGCTGCAAATTCTTGAGATGCAGCCTGGCTAGTTACACCAAGCGTTGCCTGTATATGTCGCTGTTGCATGGGTTTCCCAGCCTCTTGCTCTGAAACTTTGTACCAAAATTTTGCTTGTAGGCAATTTTATACATTTGTTTAGTGCTTTTGGTTTTTTTCTTAACTGTAAGTAAAATGCATGTTATTTTTGTAAGGTTTTTCATCAGTTTATTTTATCTAACATTAGGCATGAAGCTCTGCTGCATTACATTTTAGCAGCTGAAACTGGGATTGAAGTGTCACAGTCAAATTTAGCACACATCTGTGAAGAAAGACCAGTGAGTAAATAAATTCACAACTCATTATCCTGAAAGGACCCTTTGTTAATGATAATATATGCCATTAGTCTCTTACCTGGGATATGAATGAATCAATTATTTTCTTTATAGGACCTAGCAAGAAAATACCTAGCAACTGATTGTGTCTGGAGATACTACAATTTCTCAGTTTCTCAAGTCAATGCTCCATCATTTGGTATGTATAAGGAATTCTTTCTAAATTTTAAGGTTACTTTTTTTTTTAATTTCAAGGACTGCATTTGTCACAACTTCTATGTGAGTAAGCAGGTTGAGGGAGGGAAGATTAATTCCTGCTAATCATTCATGTTTTGATAAGAATATCAGGGTAATTAAAGGTAATTAAAGTGTTTTATTTCAGCACTTTTTTTTTGAAAATTTCCTTTTTATTACATTAAATGGTTAAAAGTTTAATAAAATAAAAAAGATAAGCCCTGAGGAAGGGCTAGATATTTAGGAGTCTGAGCAGTTGACTCAAAGTTTAAGAAAAAAAAGCAGTAGACTTTAGGAGCTCATGCTGTTTGGTTTATCAAAAGGAAAATCCAAAAGCAAATATACTTCCATATCGTAATTGAGTCATGAGAAGCTAATAAAGGCTAAGGGATTCCTTATCTAATTTATTATTAGTTTTCCTCTTAGGGTACAGAGTTTATCAACATTGGTAGAGCTTACCTTGGAGAGCTAAAGGATTCTCTAAGTTCTGTTTGCAAATAAGTTACATTCCTCAGGCCTTAAATTTTACTACACCTAGGACTTCAATAGCTAAGTCATTTTGGTGTCTCTGAAAGCTTTACTGAATATTTGAAAACATTGATCTGATTGTCTCACAGGAGCACTTCAGTAATTTGTAACAAGCATGTGGAAAAGTGGAGTGTAAAAATAATTCATGCTATTCATTTAAATACACAGTGTGCGAAATTTAAAAGTGTGGAAACTGAATACCACGTGGATATAGCCTTAAGCCAGAGGAGCTGACAAACACTGTTAGCTTTCCTGAGGAGTTTGTAAACACCTTAGCAAGGTGTAGTTTGGTTGATCCTTTGGTAGATCCACTGTAGCTTTGGTACAAGCTCACATGAGAAAAACTTCTGAAGGTCAGACTCATAGGATGGAACTGTCATTCCATTTCAGCCCACTGTAAAAACATGTGGGATTTTCTTGTGTAGATACAAGCCTAAGTGTAGAAGAGTTGCAAATGATTTGAGGAAAGCTTAGGTCAGGTAAGTGTAGACACAGTCATAGGAGTTTTTAAATTCAGTAGCACAGATTATCATGCTTTCTCCTGTCTGGGTCAGTGCCCTCTCTTTTGATGCGTTTCATTTCTGTGCAATGTCACAGAAAGATGTTTGCAAAATGTTTGCTAGGCACTGCTCCCTTCTAGACCAGGAGAATTGTATCCCTACTGTTGTCCTGGGTTGAGTTGGATTTGAAACTAATGAAATTATCAGCAGCAACATTCTCTAACTTTTGGGAAAGTTTCAGCCACCACAGTGTTAGGTACAGAGCAAACACATAGATGACATGGTTTTAAGTTTCATCAGTTTAGTAGGGCTAATCTGACTAAATAAGGCTTCGGGTTGTCCAAAGACAGATTTAGCAAGTGAAGAAGGAATGAAATATAAAGACTCTCAAGCCTCAGATTTTGTAAAAGCAATGTCATTCATTAAATTCATTAAAGAGAAACAATGAGAGATTTCATCAAGAATAATTATTTTCAGTGGGAGGCTGATATAAAGTAGCCACAGAGACAACCAGAGAGAAAGAGTACGTTTGTCTTTTAGTATTGTGCTTTAAACAGAATTACTGTAAATTTCTCCATCACACTAATAGTTGGGTAATTCTAATGCTGCAAATGGTCTAAATGATCTTCTGCTGATTTCTTCCACAGCTTATTTGAAGATGGGAGACTTCTACTACTATGGCTACCAGAACCAGTCTAGAGACCTGGAGCTGTCCATGCGGATGTATGCCCAGGCTGCCTTGGAGGGGGATTCACAGGTGGGTCTGCACTCATGGCAAAACACTGGAGTGTAAAACATTTGGAGAATTTAGCTGTGACTGGTTCTTCTGCTTGGCCTCATCTACACCAAAGAAACCTGCTAGAATAAGTTACAATTATTTCAAAATACCTTGTGAGTCAGTAGTTGCTGTTTCATAATAGAAGATAAAGTTAGCATAGATTAATGGTCTTAGAATTAGGCTGCTGTGTAAGCTAAAGGTAAATTGCCTAATTTGGGGCTACCTTACCTTGATGCAATTGACTTAGTTGTGACCTCAGTATTTTTGCTATTGTATGAGGAAAAATTAATAGACTGGGTTGTATTCCAGTCCTGTCCTCTGCCATTTTATGATTAAAAAAAAAGACTAGCCCATTTCCCTTGGTATATTATACCAAGTAAATCACAGGGTGAATTTTGTTCACTAACAAAGGTTTCATCTTAAAATGCTTTATAATTAAAGAATACACCATGTCACATCACCAAAGACATGCAGTGTTTCACCACTGAGTTTCCTGTTTTCAGGCCCTCCTGAAGTGTCCTGGGTGCAATATTCTGTTCTCCCTGTCCCTATGGCAGTATCCCCAGATGGTGTCTTGTATGTGAACTTATCAAAGGTAGCATGGGTGGGTTTTGTTTTGAGGTTATTGGGACAAAACATTACTGCTAAACTAGCAAAGGAAAGAAGAGATGCATAAATAGTTACTTTAAAGTATGAAAGTCAAAGTGATGGGGAATCCTGTAAAATGTCTCATGTGTGTTCATCTTCATGACTCTGAAGAGATGCAGGGTTCCCTAAGACTTGCCCAAATAAGCAACACATAAGATTAAGGACTTAAATTGTCCTTAAATTGGAGGAAATTTCTACTCTCAGAAATTTCACTATTCACATTCTGTTGATCTGTGGAGCTATGTGAAGGGGAATTGAACAGTAACAAAATAGAAATCCATTTCTGCTTTCACTCTGTATTTCCCTAGGAGAAAAAATGACAGTTTGATATGGTGAATGGACTTAAAGAACAATTCAAAATAAGAAAGAAACCTTCTGGGAAAAGATATGAGCTAAGAAAACAGTGTCACAACATCTGAATGCTTCTTTTGCATTTTCCGTATTTACCTGAGTATATGGTTAGGAGAAAAGGCACTCAGTTATTCAGTGAATATCACATTGTACTTGACAAATTTAGGGAGGACATTTATAATTATTTAGATACTTGGTGCTTAAATACAGATATGAAAATTTAATGTTTAAAAAGTGTGAATTTTTTTTACTGTTAGGGTTTCTTCAATTTGGCTCTTGTCATGGAAGAGGGCAACTCCATACCATCCTACATTCTGGATCACTTGGAAATTGATCAAGCATTGCATTCTAGTAATACATCACTTCTTCAGGAGCTGTATTACAGGTGAGTCTTTTTTGCATTAATCAGCATCTTCTGGTTTTCCATGTGAGTAACATTTACTCTGGAGGACAGCACCTCCTGTAATTATTAACTTTGTTCACTGTTGTGATTTAAGGCAGGTTACGGTCAACATACTTGAAATTCTTAAATTCCCTAATTATATTTCAGTTTATGCCTGATTATATGTGGTTACCTGAAATAGCAGAGCCTGGATTCAGTAATCCAGGAGGTCTTTTCCAGTTCCTGAAATATTTCAGTTCCTAAGTTAGGCATTGGTGATTTGTATGCAGTCCAAACCAGTAGTTGAATTCTAAATGCAGCATAATTTAATACAGAACTTGAAAATGTGTAAATGGGATAATAGCAATCCTCCCTATTGATTCTGCAAATATGTCCAGGCTGGCACAGATATTGTGGCACAGGGCATATACTTTTCTATATTTATATATATGTGTGTGTATGTATATATATATATATGCACAGTCTATGACTATAACTAAATTATGTGTACATTTATAACAAAATTTATGTAGAAAAGGTATATATCTATATATACACGTCATCACTCCCTCCTTAGCTTTGTAGAAAAGAATCAATTGAAGCTTAAAATAGATGCCTGTGATTTAGCTGTCTAAACTCCCCTGGTAGGTGAAGTCTTGCTTGATAGAAATAAGAAAGCTGCTTAGCTCATCCCACAGGAGGTGGATACCTTGTGCTAGTCACCAAAAACACTCTTCAAGCTCTAACTTCATTCTATTAGAGCGCATTGTCTCGAAAGGACTATTGGCACCAGTGTTCTGGGTAGGCAACTAAATTTTGTACATCTAATTTTAAATCAAGTCCTTCTGCTGTTGACTCACATTCATCAGAGCTTGTTCTGTGACTGCTTTGAAAGTGTAGCCTGGATGCTTAGACCCATTGTTGACTATTAAGAAAATAAAAAGACACGCTTCTAGAGTAAGGTATTTTGTGCTTAATAAGTTTAAGCTAGTATCTTTCTGAATTTTTACTTCACCATGTATGGGATACTGATGATGATATTCATTTGTTTTTTGAATTACTGGTTCTGCAAACCCATTTGAGAGCCCCAGATGATTGATGCCACAAAATTGTGGAGGTGGACTAATTAGTTGTTTTTATCTTCTTGTTGTAGGTGCTGGAATAATAGTAACCAAGAATCAATTAGCCCATGTTCATTAGCATTGCTTTATTTTTACATGAGAGTTCTCTGGAACAATGTTTTACACTCTACTCTGGTATGTATTGCTCCCTTACTACATGCACAGTTCATTTGGAACTCTAGCTTGGCTTTGCACTGCTCTAACTATATTTTTAAAATTATCATCACAGATCTACTTCATGGGAACCTTTCTTTTATCGATTCTTGTTGCATTTGCAGTGCAGTCTTTTCAGTCTTTGTCTGGTAAGTATGTGTCATAGTAAAATTGAAGAAAGAGGAGTGATCTTTTTAGGTCAGTAAAACCTTCAAAAATGAAAGCAGAAGTCTAGATTTGATAGAAGTACCTCTGAGCAGTGGCTTCTTTAATACATAAGTCATTTCTTTGATCATTAAAAAGGAGTAGATGAAGCAAAGCATAACTTTAAACCTGTTGGTTTCTGAAGAACTTCTCTTGCTAAAGGAGATTCTTAATACAAACCCTAACTGCGTGTGATTATTCCCCATCTCTCAACATGCAGTACTGTTACAGTAATGATATGACACTGATTGCCTATGTAGTCTCTGCAGTATGTAGTCAGAGTGTGTTTCCTGTTTCATAGGATTGAATCTCTTCAGATGCAAGGTGGGAGAAAAAGGGAGGTTCCAAGAACTGGTACATTTGAGTAACTTAGTAAGAGTCAGTTCAGACTCTTAACACCAGTAACAGAATCAGCAAATGCATTCAGTCAGAAGTTACAGAACCTGTCGTAATAATTGTGAAATCCTGCTTTCTTTTCTTACTAGCTATTAATTTATGTAACTTGGGAATCATGCAACAAATTTATAAAGTTTATAGTTATAGATATTCTTCTTTCAGTATTTCCAAGCCTTTGCGTATTATCTTTATATGTAATTTTACATCCACATAACACTTAAATATTGATGAATAGACTTCCTAGACACAGTGAGGTTTTCTTAAATAATTTCTTTTGACATTCTTCTGAAGCTCGTAGTTCTCCTGGAAGAAGGTCAGAACCATTGTCACATGATGTCCCTTCTTCCTTAGGGAATGACAGTGAGGATGCTACCAGAGCAGTACAGCAAGATGAACCTACGCTTTCAAATGATTTATCACAGCAGGAGTCAAACCCTCAGAGTCCTCTAGTCACCAGCTGAAGTGCAGTTTTCTTAAGGAAGACAGGATATGAACAACTACGAATCTAAGAACTGGCAACCAACCCTGTACATGGCATTAATAATGCAGTCCAACAGCTGAAGTTGTAAGGAAGTTCACTGATCTGGCTTCTCCACTACAGAGGAAAACCATTGCTATAATTTATTTAACTCCAAACAGATGATGCAGATTATCTCACTATACCAAACACATGATCATACTGTATGTCATGGAAGAACCTGGAAGGAAGCCTGCAAAGTCTGTGCCTAATTGAAAAATAAGCAAACATCCCACAGGTTTTAACGAGGTTTTACTTATAGTCTAATGTCTTATTAAATTGCTTTTACTGCATTTGAGCTTATTTATTGGTGAAATTAGCAACATTTTCCAAGTCTGAATCACTGCAATTATATAAAAGTGAAACCCAGTTGCCAATACTTTCCAAGTTCCATGGAAACCAGTCAGGACTTCAGAACATGCAATAGTAAAAATGAGGTTTTGGCATTTTATATTCCGTGCTGATTTTTCAGTGTGAAAAGTGTTTTGTTTTGAAAGAAAACACACCAGGAATATTTGCAATATGGTCATAACATATTAGTTATTGCTGACTTTTAGTCAAAGTTTTACAAGCATCCACATTTCCTGGTGGACACAACAAAATGTTTCTCTTCCTGCCAAGAAAGGAGCTCCCCAATGAATAAATAAAAGAATATTCAAGTGTGATCAGGTAACACAAAATGAACAAAAATTATTTTTGTATTCTTCTGTAGATAACACTGGCAAGGATTTATTTCATGTTCTGTAATTACTCTAAAAGACACATATTTAAGTGACAGTGTATTTGATAAATGTTGGATGGGACATATGGATAACATGTATGGAGTGCAAATACCTTCTGTCTGATTTAAAGTTCTCTGTAAAGCAGCTGTAGGAAGGGTCTAACCTTTACAGCAGGTGTGCAGTCACCTCTGCAAAATGATGTAGATCTCAGACTATAAATTGCATCAATCTATGCATTATTGAGGGTTAAATCCACTTGCCTTGCACTACATAATTTACTCTTGTAAATAAAAATATTTTTTTAATTCAGCCTGTATGTGGAGGAATTTCTTTTAAGCCACCTCTTGGATGAAATACTGTCTTGCTGTGCAATCTCTCAAGATCATTATTTACATGTCTGTTTTCTTAGCTTCAAATGCAACAATCAGCTTTCACTTTCTTTGAGGAATACAGTCTTCTCACAGAGCAAACCTGGAATATTTTGTTTTATTTTTCAAAACAAAAGAACAAGGCATAGGTGGTTTCAGTAAGAAGAGAATGATTTAAAAAGAAAAAAATCTTTGACCTTCAAGAGAGGTTTTTATATATAAATGTCTATACATACATATCATCAAGGCATGTTTCACTTGCAGAAAACTGAAAATTCAAAAGTGTTGAGAGAAGAGTTGATGCTTTGAGGCAGCAGCTCCCTTGACAGGTCATGGGATAAAAATGAAGATGTTAAAGCTCCTCCCCCTCCCTCTGAGAAAGTAAATTGTGTCATGTTACCAGGTTTTTCATTTATTTGATTAAGAACTGTGCAAAGAATACTTTTTGTTCTTAGTACAGTTGTAGATACATATTTTGTTCTTTCTATGTATGGGTAGGTATTTTAATGTGTTAGGAAGGAGCTTGACTTTTACGTACTAAACTGTTGTACTCGCTGGGGTTAGAGTATGTCTATTTGATATCCATTGAAAATGGTCCCCGTTATTTTTGAGTCTGTTTTTGAGTTGCAAAAACTTGTGCAGCTAAATTTGATTATATCAAATTCCTTAACACAAAGATATGGCTATCTCAAGAGCCCTTTCAGCTGTATTTTTGTCAGCTAATAAAAGAAGACTCTGCATCTGTATTAAAACTGGATCAGGTTTAGATGGTAAACCCAGAAGCGCTGCAGAAAGTCAAGTGTAGCCCTTGAAGACAAGCAGACAAATGTCACAACATAGGCACAGTGTTAGGTTAGGTAGCAAATGGCATGCACAGTTAGATGTTCACAAAATACTATTTGGGCCTGCATAAGGCAAGTCTTGCTTATAGTTAGCTACACATTAAAGGTGTATTTTGCTACAAATGTCACATGTAGCAAAGCCGAAGCCCCTGGTGAAATACTAATCCCATAGGAGTTTGTCAGTGGTGATGTGATTGCAGCCTATGTGTTGCAATCTGGGAGTTCTCCAAGCAGCAGTGGTTTAGATTGTGTAAACACAGGTTAAGTGTTAGCACTCCAGCTCACTCTATTTTCCTCACTAAAGCCCATGTTCTGAACTCTAGTAATTAAATAATTTGAAGAGTTCTGCCAGAAACACAATTCAACATCTATATTTCAGAAGGTGATTGCTGAAGCTACAATATATTTCATGACGCCAGCAGTTAATAGTTTCATCTTTGTTTATTGTTACCTATTACATCAGGAGTTCTACCAAAGTATTCTAAGATAAGCAGCTCTTCACAATAAACTGGCAATCCTGAAGGCTAAAATAATATTAGTTACATTATTGTCCTTCACTTCTTACAAAAGCCAGAGGCCTATTGACAACCTAGAGAATCAACCAATTCCCAGTGAGAAAGAGAATGGTTGTTTACACAAAGCAGCTACATAGTTTGCTACATCCACAAGGAAAGCAGGGATAGAAGGGAAAAAGAGTTGCTGCATCAAGAATTATTTTTCGTAAATTGAAACATGATCACTGAAGTGTATATTTTCTGCAGCCCATGTTGAGTGTTCAGGGTGGGAATAAGGAAACAATAAATCACAGCTGTAGAGCTGAACTGTTCTATATAGTTTGTTTTTACACGTTTGGTGGAAGTCCAGCCATCTGAACAACACAGGTCATGCATAAGGCAGGGTAAGTGCTGACCATTTTTCTTTCTCCCTTGGTTCTGCTCAGAATCATCTCTAGCAAATAAATTATGGACAGGAAAGAATTTCAGAAGGGTTATTTACAAAATAGGTGCCAAATTATCTCAAATGAATGCAGTTTACACCAAGTAAATGGATTTGTGTGTTACAGAAAGGGACAGGGGAGAGAGGTTGCTGCCTGCAATGTATCAAAGCGCTGTGGGAAGAAGGGAGAATCAGATAGGTGAAGATAAGCTAAGAAAAAGAAGTCAATGTTGAGCAGTTCTGAGTAGTTACCAACTGCAGCTTTATGAAGAAAACAATTCAGTTATGAAAGATTTGCATCTATGCTGAGAGGTTTGTTCAGCTCTGAATCACACGGTAGGGTAGTAGCAGGACAGCACCAAATGTGGGAGGCATCCATATGGTGGTGACTGACCATGGCTGCATGGTGTTGCTTCCCAGAACATACAGTGAAGAGCTTTGCATCCCAATAAATAAGCATGAGACCAGACTTAAAGTTCTATATTACCACCTTGCAATATCAATGTTACTTAGTGATAGAGGGGACACTTCTGAATTAATTCTAGTACTGATTACATATTATAAACATAGCCCTTGCTGGTAATTTTGTATTCCCATTTGAACTACTAGAAAAGCATAGATGATGTTTAAAAACTACATGTGAAACATGGATTGTCTGTGAAGATAATTGATTTATAGCAGATTCTTGTCTGTGTAAGCTGCCCCCACTGACTAATGGACTATGACATTTAACACTGGCTGTTGACCCTTATCCTGAATGAAAGCACAAAGGCATGAAACAAGTTGAATAAGCTTTGGCAGAGGAATTCCATCCATAGACTCTCACTTTCCTCCCATAAATGCGTGAACTCTATTAAAAGACTGGGATGTAGGAAGAGAACCAAAATAAAAGGCTGGATTTTTTTAAGAAAAAGTCCAAGGGTAAGAAAACTAAAGAATATCAAAGGGAATCTGAGCATGGAACAATTTCTTATGCTGTCTTCTAAGAAGTAGGTGACAAAAACAATTACTAAATAATCAACAGAAAATTGTAAATAAAGAAAATGCAGTATCTGGAATACAGGTGTATTGGAAATGTATCATAGCCTCATTATTTATCTAAGTATCCAATTCCTGTGCCAGGAGACTTCATTATATTTGCAATAAGAAAAGTGAATCTATAGTTAATTAGAAAATCAGACCGGATAAGGAGACATGAGTAACCCAAATGGAATGGAAAATACTTGCATTATTGCAGTATATACTTTTGTAAGAGTTACAGTAAGCAAGGGAAAAAACCCAAAAACCACAACCAAACAGAAGCCAAATCACCTGCAGCAGATCAGATATTCTGAGGCACTGATGTTCCAAACTGAAATTGCACCAACAGTGCTGAGTGCCTGTTGGCTTAAGGAACTTGAGTTATTTGGCAAGTGCTATCAGATCCTACCCATCCACCTTTGGGCATCTAAATAACCCCTTAGAAGAAAACTGGCTTCAACAGCTTTGTTTGTAACTGTTCAGGGATCTTTCTGTTAACATATTCCTTGACCTTGCTTCCCTCCCCAGTTTGCTTTTTTTTGATTTCTGTTGTTTCTTTCGTTTGTCCACACTGACCTCTCCTTAATCACTCATGAACTGTCCAGAAAGCTCCTAATGCCTAGCATTGCTATTTGCTCTTGTCAGTTATGCCAGGTGAGCAGGGAAAAGCGCAAGTCCATTAGCAAGCCTAGCACCCTTTTTTGATAGTGTGCCAAGGCAGGAAATGAGATACCTTCTTGGCATTATCTGTCTGTCCATTACACCATGTGCTGAGAAATTGATTTATGCAGCAATAGTGATAGTGCAAGTCATAAGCAAATCTCCCTGGATAGACTAATAATGATAAACTAACCAAGGCCAGGCTCTGCTGTCTGCTTGTGATGAGTTAACCTTTTCCTGTGAATCCATTTATCTCATCTGTTGCTTCTTTGACCAGTCTTGGTCCATAAAGCCCCCAGATGGTGCCCAGCCATTGTCTAGGAGGATTCTTCTCAAATGGGCTTGAGCTAGGTTAAGCAGCACACCCCCAAATATCTAAGATAGTCATAACCCAGTGCCCAAGCATATCCTCCAGACCTTGTTCAGTTTAGTTGTGCAGATGAACCAAGACTCTTTGCCTCTCTTACAGGCCATAAAAGGCTCCATTCCACCCCCAAGCAATGACTGAGATTAGTCCTTCCAATTTCACCAGCCTGTTTATCAGTGTGAGCCTTCCAACAGCCCTAGCGTGGTCAGAGCTGTTTTGAAGGCTTGCTTTCTTGGGAGAAGTGTGCTCAGCCTGTGTTTGTAGAACACAGGACAGTCTTCCCAAAAAACATCAGTACTGACTAGCTGGAATGAGAAATTAGTGTCTCCACTCATGCTTTATCTTGTTTCATGAAGACCAGATTGTAGTTTTCCCCTTCTGCTCTGCAGAGCTAGTAGTGGCGATAACGCTGTCCCTGCTTCCTGGTCCCATATCAGCTCTGTCTTCTGTCCTAGACAGCTGACAAGGTTTAGAGGTTCCTATCTCTCATCAGTCCTGCATTGCTCTTCCAAGCCAGCTCCAGCTGCATATGGATAGCCTTTCCAATTTAATTCTTGAATTAAACACAGTACACTAGTCCCAGAAAACAAGTTTACCTTTGCAGTTCAGTTGGTTACAATGCCAGCAGGGGAAACCCAGATACACCTACTCCAATGCAGAAAACTCTAGGCTAGTTAATTAAACAATATTAGAAGTTGCAGAGGACCAGGCAGCCTGATCAGGGATGTTCTTGGAAGAATCCCATGGAAACAGGCACTGTAGGAAAAAGGGGCTCAGGAGAGCTGGTTGATAGCCAAGGATGGCTTTCTCCAAACTGAAGAACAGTGCCCCTCAATGAGCAAGAAGTCAGGCAAAGGTGTGAAGGGACCTGTGTGGATGTCTAAAGAACTCCTGTCCTTACTCAAGTGTAAGCAGGAAACATTCCATCTCAAGATGGAAGCAGGGTTGGGCCACTCTGAATGAATATAGGGATATTTTCAGAATGCATGAGACTGGGGCCAGGAAGGTCAAGGCCCATCTGATATTAAATCTGGCCTAGGATGTGAAGGACAAGAAAGGCTTCCTCAAATACATCAATAATGAAAGGAAAACAAAGGATAATGTGGGCCTGTCACAAAATGTAGGGGGACTCTGGTAAGGGAGGATGCAGAGCAGGCAGAGCTCCCAAACATCATCTCTGCATCAGCCTTCACTGACAAGACTAGCCCACAGGAATCTCTGACCCAGGAGACCAAGGTAAGGGAATGATGGAAGGAACACTTTCAAGGGAATTAGTTAGAGAACAGCCAGGTAAACTTGACATCCACAAGTCCACGGGCCCTGGCTGGTTGTATCCACGAGTGCTGGGAGAGCTGGCAGACACCATAGCAAGGCCTCCCGTGGTCATCTTTGAATGGTCATGGAGATCAGGAGAGGTGTCTGAGGACTGCAAGAAAGCAAATGTCACCCCAGTCTTCAAAAATGGCAAGGAGGAGGACCCAGGGAACTACCAGCCAGTTAGCCTCTCACCTCAATCCCTGCAGAAATGATGGAGCACCTCTGTTCTGGAGGATCTCTATCCACATGGATGACACACAGGTGATCAGAAATAGTCAGCAGGGACTCAGTAAAGATAAATCATGCTTGGCTAACCTGCTTGTTTCCTGTGATGAAACAACTGCCTGGATGGATGAGGGGAAAAGCAGTGAATGTTTTTTCTACCTCAGCTTCAGCAAGGCTTTTGATGCTGTCTCTCACCTCAACAGGTTGGGGAGTTGGGCAGAGAAGACCCATCTACAATTCAACAAAGACAAATACAGGGTCCTACACCTGGGGAAGAGTAACCCCAGGGACCAGCACAGGCTGGGGGCTGAACTGCTGGGGAGCAGCTCTGTAGGAAGGACCAAGTGTCCATGAGCCAGCAGTGTCCTTGTGGCCAGGAGGGCCAGTGGTACCCTGGGGTGCATTAGGGGGAGCATTGACAACAGGCTGAGGGAGGTGATCCTGCCCCTAAGCCCTAGTGAAGCTCATCTGGAGTTCTGTGTCCACTTCTGGGCTCCTCAGTACAAGAGAGACATGGAGCTCCTGGAACAGGCCCAGAGGAGGGGGACAAAGATGATGAAGGGCCTGGAACATGTTTTGCTCTGTTATGAGGACAGGCTGAGGGAGCTGGGCCTGTTCAGCCTCGAGAAGACACAACTGGGAGGGGAGCTCATCAGTGTCTGTCAGCACCTGAAGGGAGGGTGGCAGGAGGAAGGAGCCAGGCTCTGCTCAGTGGAGCCAAGCAACAGGACAAGAGGCAGCAGTCAGAAACTGATGCACAGAAGTTCCACCTGAACATGAGGAAAACTCCACTGTGTGAGTGACAGAGCAATGGAACAGGTTGCCCAGAGAGGTCTTAGAGTCTCTGTCACTGGAAATATTCAAGAACTGCCAAGATGCAATCCTGTGCCATGTGCTCTAGGGTAATCCTGCCTGAACAGGGAGGTTGGACCAGAATACCAACAACTCTGATCTCTTCCAACTTTACCCATTGAAATTTTTCCTCTGGATCTTTTTAAGTCTTTACTGCTAAGCTGTGTCTGACCCCCATCAATAAGTTTTTATAGTATCACCAGAAGCCTTCAGAAGCACTAGTAAGCCAATATTTAAGAGCTGATTTTCTGACCTGAAAAGCTGCCATAGGTTAGGGACATGAATCCAAATATTCCAAGGCCAAGAGTAATTGCCACATTCTTCAGATAACCAATTTAAATTAAGATTAAAAGTGGTTATCTACACTGATTAAAAGCATGTCCTTACAGAGGCCAAAACCCACCAGAGGAGTGACAGCCATGCAGAGATAACCACAGCAAGTGCATGTGTGAGCCCTTGGTGCCAGGAGACAGAGGCTGTCAGGCAGCAGCCTTGCTGCTCAACCTGTTTTTAGATCTCTCCTGTCTTCTATCCTGCATGACACTGCATTAGTGTGCTCTGCAAACATACCCTCTGTGCTTTTACAGTGTTAAAAGGAGATAAAAAGCCTCATTTTCATATCTCAAATATCTGGTGCCAATGCACAGGGTATCCTTGGCACTTGGATACTATCAGCCCCACTGAGGGATAGTGCATGCAACTCTGGTTGGTTACACTCTGTTGCTGATATGAAAGATAGAAACCTCCTTGTTCAGCATTTCAATTAAAAAATACCTATGCACCGCTCCAAGAAATCTTTGCTACCCCCTGTGACAATTCAGTTAGAAAGAACCAAACCATCTTGCAAACCCCTGCCTCATCCCCTGCCTATTTACCTTGTGCACCCATGCCATTATTCCAGGAATATTTAGATTCTTTTGTGATGCAGTAAATAACTTTATGGCCATAAGTCTGCCTATAAAAACCCTAACATTTGAATTCCCCAGGCACCCACCTACCCAACCACCACTTGCAGATGAAAGCAGAAATTTAGATACCTACCCTGTGCCTTGTAGATTTACATATCTACCCCTGTCTCATATAATTCCAGAACTATTTGAAGGGGTGATGATGGGAGTTTAATAAAGACCTCTTCTGCAAATATCTAAGATACCTGCAATTGGTTCTTTTACTTACTCCGATTAAAGTGTTTTCTTTGAAACATTTAAATATTTGCACTGGTGTTAACAAATACATGCCTAGGAGAAAGAAATTCAAGATGCAGTTTTTGAAGATACACAAAATAATGCTACTTCACTAAAGAATAGTTGATCTAAACTATCTTAGATATTTATATCACCCTTGATCTCCTTAGCCTCAGCAGCTGACTAAGCCACTTATTCACATGCACTCCTCCAGGATGGGAGGAGGGAATTGGAAGAATGAAACTGAGGATAGCTGTGTATTGAGATAAAGACAGTTTAACAGGTAAAGCAAAAGCCCTGAATACAGGCAAAGCAAAACAAGGAATGCTTTCAATGCTCCCATAGGCAGGAAGGTGCTCAGACACCCCCAGGACAGCAGAGCTCCATCACACATAACAGTGACAAACTGAAAGACAGTTTGTCAGAAAGACAAACATCATCACTCCAAATGTCTCCCTTTCCTTCTTTGCCCAGCTCCATGTGCTCAGTATGATGGACTCTCCCTTGAGTCAGCTGGGGTCAACTGTCCCAGCTGTGTCACCTCTCAACTCATTGTGCACTCCCAGGTTCCTCACTGGTGGGATGGGGTGAGGGGCAGAAAAGGCTTTTACACCGTGTAGGCACTGCTTGGCAATAACGCAAACATTTTTACATTGTCAACGCTGTTTTCTGCAAAAATCCAAAACATGACCCCATACTAGCTACTGTAAAGAAAATTAACTCAGCCAGAACCAGCACAACAAACAAAACCAGAGTTTTGTGCTTTAAATTGAGGGTAGCTGTAAAAGAAAGCAATTTTTGTTTGACTGTGAATAATAAATAAATGAAAGCAATGGAAAAACAAAAGGAAAAAGGACACATTAAAAAAAAAAAAAAACCAAACTCCACAGTCACTGGAGTCCTGAGAGTATTCTGGAGTCTTTTACAATCTCCATCACTCTCCTATACAGAAAGAGAGGAGCAGTTCTCTTGTCTTCCTTGCATTTCTCTGATAATTACAAAGTAACTTTGTTTATAACAGCACAGAAGAGCTTAGAATATTCTCCTGGAAACATCTGTGCAGCAGAAGACAAAGTAGTCCAAGAGTGATTCATCCTTGCGTGGACTATCCCAGATGCCATTAGAAAGTTATCTCTACTCTTTAGTGAGGAGATAATGGTCCCCTTTCAGCCAACAGCAATGGGTGAAGTCCAGACTGTGACAGTTCTTGAACCCAGCTTGAGTTCACAAGCCATGTCAGATTGCTGATGTAGAGCAGCAATCTCAGACTTTGAACATCCATAACTGGTCCAGGACATGGCTGACTGGGGTCTGCTGCTTGTACCCTGTAAATTTTCCATATTTTTCCATAGTTTTTGTGTCACCAGCCCCAGCATAAATCTCAGCCACTGAAGGGTAGTCCACCCCAATATACATTTATTGGCACAGGTGGCATAAGTTCATGAGCTGTGTAACCTACATCCCAACACAAATTTATTTTACCTCCATTAGGTTCATAGAATCATTCTCTCGGTACCCTCCTTCAAGACCCCTGTTAACTAGGAACACACATAACAGTATCCTCAAGATTTGTGTGCCACCAACAAAAAAAGTGAAGAATTTTGACATCAGATGAAATGTCATACAAAACCAGCAGGACAGTTTCTGATAGAAATGAGATATTTTTGCAGAAAGACTAGACTTTTTTCTGACTACAGACATAATAAATAATCAACAAGTATTTTCCCATCACACCCACCACAGAACCAACACAACAAGTTTTGACTGCATTTAAAACCTCCACATAAGTTAACACATGACTGGGGAAGAGAAAGGAAAGAATAACACTACTGTAATAAGAATCAACAAAAAGATCCTCAATAAGTAAATCCTTTACAATATTTCTGACATTCCTAAGAAAAACAAGTCCTTCCCCCACATCTCCTCTACTTCAAGAAAGTACTCTGAATATAAACCCTTTTCCTTCCTGTTAGAGTACTGTGGATTCAAACCAAGTAACAGGTGCCAAATCATAAAAAAACTGAACATCTATCATGTATATCCAGGACCAACCCTGCCCACCGCAAGCAAAACTTCAGACACACAAATACAGAGCTGTTCCTGACTCATACCAGCAAGCCTAAATCTGACTGCCCCTAGCAAGAGCTGTTTTTCTTCAGTCACTTTTCAGCTGTTTTCAATCCTTTTTTTTTGCTTTTAAGCATCCCCAGCTGTGTCCCAGGAATTTAGCTATTTCAGATGCTTTATTTTTCTAGATCAAATTTTCTCATCATTTTTGAGCTGAAAAGCTGCTTGAAACTTTCAGCAGGGAAAAAGTTTTCCAGCCCATCTTGAATGGCATTTGTTTGTAATCCAATAGACATAAAGTAACATTTTGGGGGCTACTTCATTATTTTTCATTTCTACTTAATTTTCTTATTTCCATGTATGGAAACACATGTGATCATTAAAAAATAAACAACAATTTTGACTGCTTGTGATATCTTACCCAGGACCAGTTATCTACTGTTCATCATACAGCACACACATTCAGGCATAGGCAGGCCTTGAAAATTGTGCCCTATAGAGGCTGAGGTCAATGCCTTCTCCTGAGGTGAGCAAGGCACCTGGCCCAGGTGAGGAAATTTTAAATTCCTCTGGGATTTGCAATGAGGAGAATTGCCAGGATGGGTCAACAGATGGTGCTGGAATGGCCCTTTCTACTGGTGAGATGTGAAATCCATTCTCAGCTCTGTGATATTCTCCATTAACCAGAGCTTACTTCATTGAAAATGCTCTATGTATGCTACAGGAATTCTGCCATCCAGTGTCCCTTGTCATTTTAAAAAGGTTGCTAAGCCTTTTAAATCATAAATCTGATGTGAAAGCAATAAGTGAGGAACAGAGCATTTTGTAAAACTCATATATTTGACATTTTGGCTTAGATCTATGACTGAACAAAAGTCAGTGGAGGAGCCCCCACTGATCTCTGCATCTGAGCCAGCCCCAAGCCCTGGTGTCCAAACCCCAAGAACCAGGGTGTCCTCAAGACCCAACAGCTCCACCAGGTTGATGGGGTGAGTATGGGGACAACCCCAAAATACAGACCTGGCTTCTATATCCTGCTGCATCATTTGAGTCTTCATTGCCCTACAAACACCCTAATGCACCCATGGGGTTTTTTTTGCCTTTGTGGATGCTCTGGCTGAGTGGTCCTTCCAGCTCCTACCAGCTTGAGATTCTGACCCCCAAAACACCTTCTGTGACGACATCTATAGTGTCTCTGTGGGAACATTTTCATTGACCAAAAATCTTGTTAATTACTCTGGCCCAAAAGTTACCCAATGGGGTGTCCTGAAACTGGGTTTTAATTAAAAGTGACAAAGGCTGAGTAAATGTAGCTTCAAACATTCCTGCCTGTGTATGGTGTGACAAGCCTTCCCTGGCAAGGTACTGCTGCACATGGTGTAAGAAAGCCCAAAAGCTTCACACTAAGCTGTGCCTCAATGTAATTTATTCAAATCACCTGTTACACGTGGTCAAGACATCTTAAAAGCTTTAAAAGTTGCCTGTCAGGTATTATCCCTCTGACTCACATCCAAGAGGGGCAGCTGAATATGACTTGGTAAGAAGTTTTACTAATTGAGAAAGACTCTGTGGTGCTCTCAGGCAATATTGGTATCCATCATAGGACAGCTCATTGCAACAGTAGAAGACCACTTAATCAGAATCTCCAAATTCACCAACCAGACCCCTCATTCTCTGAAGGGACTAATGATGACCCTGAATGATCCACAGATTAATCTCTTGGACTCTTTTTTAGTTACTGGTTTCAACAGCATTGTTGAAATGCTGTAATATCTCAGTTTTCTAGCCACTGGTTATAGTCTGGTTACTTTCCCTCATGGGTCATTCTTCCAGCTGCCAACATCTGTCCTAAGTGCACCCACCTCAAGTTCTTGCGCACAGCACTCCGTGTGTGTGCACAGCCCAGGTGAAGTGGCCTGGCTGCTGTCCTGCAGAGGGAGGGAGGTCTCCTCCATCGGTGGCCCAGATGGGGTGCCCCTGAACACTGACCTGCTTTCTCACAGCACCTCAGGAAATGCTTTGAGCCCATCTTATTTAGGGCTTTGCTGAGATTGTGGATCCATGGCTGGTGGTCACCTGACTAGGAGGGGTGCACTGGAGCTGCTCCATCACATCCATAACCATGAGGTTCTGGGAGAAGGACTGCCAGCTCCATGCATCTGGGCTTAGGATGCCTTGCTTGCCTCACCAGGCATTTTGTTTTACTTCAAGGGAAGTAAATCTCATTCCTTTCCCTGTGTGTCAAGGTAGTGTTGAAATTGCTGCTGATGAATGCAAAGTGCTCTCTGCCTGCTGCCATGTACATGCAGTCATTTAACCATCAGGTCCAGCCAGCCACCCAGCCCCAGTATCAATTCCACATCATCCCACCCCCGGAAGTCCTGGTCTGTTTTGGAGCTCTGTTCCTCCAGCCCCACTCCTGCTCTGTGATTCCTTAATCCCCAGCAACCCAAGCTTGCAATGTGATGGAGGGAGGAGACAAAACAAAACATCATTCCCTGCCCCTCCTTTTCCCAAGCTGGGTGAACATCAGCTTGGGGATTCCTTGGTTTAGCAGTGTTGCTATGTTTGAGGGGAAGGAAGAAGAGCTGTCACAGGCACAAAGGGTTGAAGGCAGAGATGGGGTCCCACCTGAGATACAATGAGCTGCTTGGGATTTCTTCTTTCCCCTGTCCATGAATAAAAGTGTCAGCTCTGAGGGCAGTGAGGACACGCCCAGCCTGGCCAAAGGCAGCTAAGTAGATTTCCCCAGGATATACTCAGACTCAGCTTCTTTCCACTTCCAGCATACAAGCCTTTTATCTGAGCCATCGTGCTGTCATTTTCTTCAGAAACACTCCTTGTGTCACACAGGCCAAAGGCTGCTCTGCACCTTGTGGGTGGGAGCAGCCATATGCATCCCACTCTGCTGGGATGTGTTTGAAACTGTTCTAGCACATTCTTTGAGGAAGACAGGGAAATTGCACTCAAAAGCATCTTTAAGAATACCTTTTTGGATGATATAAGCAGGAAGCAAGAAACGAGTCAATACCATTTGTTTGTACTATGCAGCAGCACCAGAGCCAGCCTTCCAGCTGGCAACCATTTGAGATCCAGTGCCTGGGGCCATTGCATTAGTCAGTTAAAATAAGGCTTAATGTTCTCCTCACTCACATGAGCACCAGTTTTCCTAATGTCAATTATGGCCATGCATTGCCTCACCAAGGGCAGAATTTGGTCCACAAATTGTTTGCATGTCCTATAATTTATGCATTTTGCATTGTGTAAAAAAACCCCAGTCTATCAGCTGTGGTGTTGGTTGCAAAAGATCTGCTCCTGTAATTACCCTGATTGTTTATGTCATGGTAATGTGTCCTTAGACGTTGAGCCATGTAAAAAGATTCATACACCAAAAGTGTAAATGGCAATTAGGGAATTTCATCAGGTGCTGAGTAAGATACAATGCTTGTGACAGTTTAATTCTAGCCTTTGCTCTGCTTCTCTTGGTGTCTTCTTGAAACACTCAGATCTTAGTTGTCAGGGGAGACCTGCTTAGGGACAACTCCATTAAATCAGTGTGGTTACTAGCCAATAAGCAAAGTGAACACTCAGTTCTCCCATGTGGATCTTTGTAGTAGAATTGTCATAAAGGGAGCAAGATCTAAATATTCTGTAAAAATATCATGAGTGGGTTTACACTTCCAGTGTCATGCCTCTGGCATGTGGCAACACCAGGAGTGGCCACTAGACAGTGAAAAACTTCCAAATGCAGACAGAGTGCTTGCGTGGAAGCACAGCCCACTGAGTGATGCAACAGAAACGTGGCCTGGCATTCCCTGGTACTTGTGTGGTATCCTTGCTAAGGCAGTTCTTGGAACAGTGGATTTGTGCTTCACACTGCTCACTATTTATTCTGAAAAGACCTGATGGGATCCTGTGCTACTGGTTCAGCTGCTGCCAGTGGTACCACACCAGCCTGCACCCCCAAACAATTTGCTGCAAATCAGAGAACAGCCTTTCCCAATGCACAGCAAGGGCTGTCCAAAGGGCCTGGCTGGGTGCCCACCACCAACAGCTGAGGTGAAGGAAGAGATGATGGAGCATTCAAGCAGCATTTCAGATTGACCAGAACGCTGCACAGTGGTGCAGTTCATCTGGTGCAGTTCAATGCAGTGTTATAAAGAGTTTGAAACTGGGGGAGGTGAATGTGGCACTGCAGCAGAGACTAAAAAAGCTCAGGAGCACCAAAAGGAGCTGTGGACAACATGGTGAAGTTGCAAGCAGAGGGGAAAGGACAGAGAACAGGCAATGAGCTGAAGCATTGTTTGCACATTTTGAAAGCTTCTGATGAGTGCAGAGCTCCATGACTTAACTGGAATTGGTTAAACAGTGATAGGCACTGCTGAACTTTGTCCCAGGCCGTATGGAAACAGAGAGGTGGGTGGCACAACATGTGCCTGTGTCCTGGGTGTGCTTTGATTCCCCACAGACAGTGATGGAAGGTGATAGATTACAGTATCTATGCATGGGTGTAAGAAGCTCTACGTTTTAAATCATGGGCCTAGGGTGATTACTGCACTTTCAGAAGAAGCCAGTTTATACTTCAGTGCATTTATATTGGTGTTATAAGAAATACTTTTGCTATCTTCTTTTCAATAAAGCATGGTGTGATTGGGAATAAGGGGTGCTTTTGGGGCTGGTTCCTCAGCTACTATTGAGCTCATAATTAGGAAGCCTAATAACATTTTCAAAACGCTTTAACACATTTAAGAGCACTTTTTATTTCTCTTTGTCTGGCTAATTTTAAGCTCTATAGGTCATGTGTGATTAAAAAAAAGACTAAGATGGATATTTTTGCCAGTTATAAGGCAGACACCACTGATGCCACAGGGTATAAGGAGCATTGCAGAGACTCTCTGTTTGCCAGAGAATACAGGAAGAATCTGAGCCTGGTACAGTGACGCATAATTTGTGATGACTTGTCATGCATCCTGCTGCCACAATAGCATTGGCTTTGCTCTTACATACTTGCCTTTACTAAGGACAGTCTGTAGCACTCTGCCAGAAAATATCTTGACCCACACAGTTGCACCGAGCAATTATTTTTATTTTTCTCCATATGAAAATCTCTCATTCATTAGAAAATGAATGAGAGAAAAAAGAACACACTGGTGCTTTTCTTTAGTGCTCAGTGCTAAAAAAACCTTCTCATTTCTTGCACGTTGCATCAGCTCAGGCTAGACCTTGTCTGAATACTTATTTTTCTGCAAGATTCCATGATACATATATAAATAGATATTACGAAAATAATTTTTTAAACTTCTCTTTATTTTTACATTCAATGCATGAGGACAGACAAGATGAACATTCATGACAAAATATAAAGGCATATACTGTCCTTGAAACAGGTTAAAGATAAAGTGTTTAAGAGTTTAAAAAAGTATTTTAGAAACGTTGTATTTCCAAAATTTCTCATTACAGAAAATTCAAATCTTTTAGAAACATAGTGTTTAATATCCTTGTGCATTAAGCCATATTGTGAAAGTCTATAGTTGTTTTTTGTCTTTAAGAAATCTGTCTCTGCATTACTAACAATCTTTAAGTAACCTATTGATGGAGCCAACAGCCTCCATAATACACAGTATACACAGTTACAAACAATTGAAAAGTTATATTACAAAATATACAGTAGTGCCTTTTTACATTTTTATAGATAAACATTGCATAGTTTTCAAATATGTAATATATAACACAATCACGAGCCTTTTTCTCTATAAGTTATGAAAAATTCTGTACACTCAAACAATTACAAGTAAAGAGTAAATATCTTTTAGTAAGAGTGTGGGGGTGAGTGTACCAGGACATATCATGCTGTATTAAACAGAAATACTCCTTGGAATCTGCTTAACACAATGGCAGGATGTGACCTGGAGCAAGGAGAGGAGATGTTGCAGAGAGGAACCATAAAGTACTGATATGCCTGACAATTATTACCCTGACTCGTTTGCAAGAATTGCTTTCCCACAGTTACTATCACTGCTCTTGAAGGCTTCACTTCAAGAAGTAAAATAAGGTGCATGTTGTTTAAGAAATGAGTAAAAGTAGACTAAAATGTTTCCTCTTTCGATGGGTGGTCAATGGAAACGTGAAAGATAACTTGAAAACAATTCTGGATATTTTTCTCATATTTTCCCAAAGAAACAGGGCATAGGAATTGCACATTGGGATTTAAAGAAACAGATTCAAAAAGTATCCAGAATTGTGAGAATAAAATGAAGAAGAATTACTAAATATATAAAAATTCCACTTTAAAAATGAGATGCTGACAAAATTGTTTCAACTATATGAAGCATAAGGAAAATAACTTTAAAAAGAATATTTGACATAATTCTGCTGTTTGGTACTACGCTCCAAAAGAGCAGAACTATACCAAAACTAGATGTTTCTGGAATTTCACTCTGATTCTAAGCATTTTGTCACTGGCTCGCAATTACAGAAAGTTAGAATCTCAGTTTGAATGCAATTTGCAAACACATAGTTTGCCAGTTTTACTGTTATCTTAAAAAAGTGAATGAAAACAATTTTAATTTCTAAAATGTATGTATTTACTTGATTGCTGAATTTAACCTACTGAATTCCAAGCTCTGCAGAAAACAACTATTCAGATGTAATTGTGTTCTAGCAGCACTGAGTAGCTTTGTTGCACTAAGGGTCTTCTCAGCATTTTCATTACACATTTAATTTAAAATTCAGCCACTTAAATGGGCTTTAAATGAGATTTGGTTTACACTCAGCCATCTAATTTTTTTTTGAAACATTAGTGATTGGACTTCAGATATTGTCCCATACTCAGTAATATCTAAGGTGTTGAAAACCAGCAGAAGTACTGAGTGCATCTTTGAAATGTTCTTCTTCTGACTCTGAAATTATGCCTTCTGTCAGCCCATGATTCAGAGCAGTCTCACAAGCAATTACTAAAACATCACTAAGGTAAAATTTGAGCACAAGCAGCTTCCTATCAAGTATTGCACTACCCATGGATTTGCTAGGCATTGTAGTGACTACACTCCTTATGGATTTTATTTGGGATTTGGATTGCTACATACAATTGCTAGTAAAATTCAGATTATTTCCATGTAGGGTGGTTCAAAGCACAAAGGGGTGGTGAAAACCCTTTCTCTCCAGTAAACGTTGCCAGATGCCCTGTGCTAGCCACAATCTGCTCTGCAGGCTCCCTCTGTTGTAGGTGTAAAGCCATTCTCCACTGCTACCCTGAAAGCTCCTTCTGTGCCTGAGGCAAATGGAGCCACAGCTGCAGACAGATCTCCTGGCATCAGATCTCTCCTCTCCTACTTGTCCTCCTTCCTGCACCAGTCCATAGCTGTGGAAGTACATGGTGGACAGGACTGCAGAGGACCATCTAGAGAGAGGAATGGCCACACAATCACATCCTCAGTCAGCCAAGATCTTTGGTAGCAACCCAACGTCTCCATACACAGTTCTTAGCATTCAGCAGGCAGAGAGAGCAGCAATTGCCTTTGTGGTCTTTAGCCTGAGATAACAAAAGATTGTAGTTCCTGTCCCCACTGTGAGAGGAGACAGAGAGGGTTCCAAATGGGCTTAGGTACACTCTTATGCCAGAGTAGGACTCCAAGAGCTTCTGAAGGGTGTCCCAGCATTTCATCTTCCTTCACACACATTGAATAGATTTTGTCTATTCTAGGAAAGCTACTGCTTTCCATTTTGACCACTGGAGACAG